>NC_087403.1:10351607-10591607 GCF_031307605.1 Tribolium castaneum | reverse complement strand
ATAATAACAATAATAATAATAATAATAATAATAATAATAATAATAATAGACTAACACTTTAGTAGAGGAAAAAGGAGAAGACATAAATGTCACCAAAGTCTTGAGAGTCGTTTTTAGTCGTCATATTAATAACAATAACATTAATAATAATAATACTAATATTACTAAATTTGCTTATATGCAAGCGCTTAATTAAGGTAACAGTTTCATGCTTATATCTCGAAAACAGTTACTCCTATCAATTTTTATCTTTTTACTAAAATTAAAGCTGATAAAATTTCCTACAAAATAGTTATTTGCATTTTTTATGTAGAACTAACCATAAGCGAGATTTAAGTTTGAAAATAATTAATATTTAAAAAAAAGTGCTTTAACAGAAAATGTTTTGTGATTTAAAATACACTTAATTTAATGGGTTCAGTACTTTATTAGAAGAAAAAGGAGGTGACATAAAAGTCACCAAAGCCTTCAGAGTTGTTTTTAGTACTAAATTTGCTTATATGCAAGCCCTTAATTAAGGTAACAGTTTTTTGGTTTCTTGCTTATATCTCGAAAACAGTTACTCCTATCAATTTTTATCTTTTCACTAAAATTAAAGCTGATAAAATTTCCTACAAAATAGTAATTTGCATTTTTCATGTAGGACTAACCATAAGCGAGATATAAGTTTGAAAATAATTAATATTTAAAAAAAAATGTGCTTTAACAGAAAATGTCTTGTGATTTAAAATACACTTAATTTATTATGTCCAATACTTTATTAGAAGAAAAAGGAGGTGACAGAAAGGTCACTGAAGTCTTCAGAGTCAATTTTAAATGCTGCATTTTCGTCTTTGTCTCAAACATTGAAAACTGAATTACATTTTTGTTCAGTAACAGTTACAGTTTTCTTATTGGTTTTTTGCTTATATCTCGAAAACAGTTACTCCTATCAATTTTTATCTTTCTTTCAAAATTAAAGCTGATAAAATTTTCTACAAAATAGTTAATCGCATTTTTTTTGTAGGACCAACCATAAGCGAGTTATAGAGTTGGATATAAATAATCTTTAACAAAAATTTGCTTTAAAATAAAATGTTTGAAAAACCGAAATTAAACTAAATTAATTAAGACTAACACTTTAGTAGAGGAAAAAGGAGAAGACATAAAAGTCACCAAAGTCTTGAGAGTCGTTTTTAGTCGTCATATTAATAACAATAACATTAATAATAATAATACTAATATTACTAAATTTGCTTATATGCAAGCGCTTAATTAAGGTAACAGTTTCATGCTTATATCTCGAAAACAGTTACTCCTATCAATTTTTATCTTTTTACTAAAATTTAAGCTGATAAAATTTCCTCCAAATTTGCATTTTTCATGTAGGACTAACCATAAGCGAGATATAAGTTTGAAAATAATTAATATTTAAAAAAAAAGTGCTTTAACAGAAAATGTCTTGTGATTTAAAATACACTTAATTTATTGGGTCCAATACTTTATTAGAAGAAAAAGGAGGTGACATAAAAGTCACTGAAGTCTTCAGAGTCGTTTTTAAATGCTGCATTTTCGTCTTCGCCTCAAACATTGAAAACTGAATTACATTTTTGTTCAGTAACAGTTACAGTTTTCTTATTGGTTTTTTGCTTATATCTCGAAAACAGTTACTCCTATCAAATTTTATCTTTTTTCCAAAATTAAAGCTGATAAAATTTCCAACAAAATAGTTATTTACATTTTTCTTGTAGGACCAAGCATAAACGAGTTATGGAGTTGGATATAAATAATATTTAACAAAAATTTGCTTTAAAATAAAATGTTTGAAAATCCGAAATTAAACTAAATTAATTAAGACTAACACATTAGTAGAAGAAAAAGGAGAAGACATAAAAGTCACCAAAGTCTTGAGAGTCGTTTTTAGTCGTCATATTAATAACAATAACATTAATAATAATAATACTAATATTACTAAATTTGCTTATATGCAAGCGCTTAATTAAGGCAACAGTTTCTTGCTTATATCTCGAAAACAGTTACTCCTATCAATTTTTATCTTTTTACAAAAATTAAGGCTGATAAAATTTTTTACAAAATAGTTGTTTGCATTTTTTATGTGGGACTAACCATAAGCGGGATATAAGTTTGAAAATAATTAATATTTAAAAAAAAAGTGCTTTGACAGAAAATGACTTGTGATTTAAAATACACTTAATTTAATGGGTCCAATACTTTATTAGAAGAAAAAGGAGGAGACATAAAAGTCACTGAAGTCTTCCGAGTCGATTTTAAATGCTGCATTTTCGTCTTTGTCTCAAACATTGAAAACTGAATTACATTTTTGTTCAGTAACAGTTACAGTTTTCTTATTGGTTTTTTGCTTATATCTCGAAAACAGTTACTCCTATCAATTTTTATCTTTCTTTCAAAATTAAAGCTGATAAAATTTTCTACAAAATAGTTATTCGCATTTTTTTTGTAGAACCAACCATAAGCGAGTTATAGAGTTGGATATAAATAATCTTTAACAAAAATTTGCTTTAAAATAAAATGTTTGAAAAACCGAAATTAAACTAAATTAATTGAGTCTAACACTTTAGTATAAGAAAAAGGAGAAGACATTAAAGTCACCAAAATTTTCAGAGTCGTTTTTAGTCGTCATATTAATAACAATAACATTAATAATAATAATACTAATAGTACTAAATTTGCTTATATGCAAGCGCTTTATTAAGGTAACAGTTTTTTGGTTTCTTGCTTATATCTCGAAAACAGTTATTCCTATCAATTTTTATATTTTTACTAAACTAAAGCTGATAAAATTTCCTACAAAATAGTTATTTGCATTTTTCTTGTAGGACCAAGCATAAGCGAGTTATAGAGATGGATATAAATAATATTTAACAAAAATTTGCTTTAAAATAAAATGTTTGAAATACTGAAATTAAACTAAATTAATTGTGTCTAACACTTTAGTAGAGGAAAAAGGAGAAGACATAAAAGTCACTAAAGGTTTCAAAGTTGTCTTTAATCGTCATATTAATAACAATAACATTAATAATAATAATACTAATAGTACTAAATTTGCTTATATGCAAACGCTTAATTAAGGTAACAGTTTTTTGGTTTCTTGCTAATATCTCGAAAACAGTTACTCCTATCAATTTTTATCTTTTTACTAAAATTAAAGCTGATAAAATTTTCTACAAAATAGTTATTTGCATTTTTTCATGTAGGACTAACCATAAGCGAGATATAAGTTTGAAAATAATTAATATTTAAAGAAAAAGTGCTTTAACAGAAAATGTCTTGTGATTTAAAATACACTTAATTTAATGGGTCCAATACTTTATTAGAAGAAAAAGGAGGTGACATAAAAGTCACCAAAGTCTTCAGAGTTGTTTTTAGTACTAAATTTGCTTATATGCAAGCCCTTAATTAAGGTAACAGTTTTTTGGTTTCTTGCTTATATCTCGAAAACAGTTACTCCTATCAATTTTTATCTTTTTACTAAAATTAAAGCTGATAAAATGTCCTTCAAAATAGTTATTTGCATTTTTCATGTAGGACTAACCATAAGCGTGATGTAAATTTGAAAATAATTAATATTAAAAAATAAGTGCTTTAACAGAAAATGTCTTGTGATTTAAAATACACTTAATTTAATGGGTCCAATACTTTATTAGAAGAAAAAGGAGGTGACATAAAAGTCACTGAAGTCTTCAGAGTCGATTTTACATGCTGCATTTTTGTCTTTGTCTCAAACATTGAAAACTGAATTATATTTTTGTTCAGTAACAGTTACAGTTTTCTTATTGGTTTTTGCTTATATCTCGAAAACAGTTACTCCTATCAATTTTTATCTTTCTTTCAAAATTAAAGCTGATAAAATTTCCTACAAAATAGTTATTTGCATTTTTCTTGTAGGACCAACCATAAGCGAGTTATAGAGTTGGATATAAATTACCTTTAACAAAAATTTGCTTTAAAATAAAATGTTTGAAAATCCGAAATTAAACTAAATTAATTAAGACTAACACTTTAGTAGAGGAAAAAGGAGAAGACATAAAAGTCACCAAAGTCTTGAGAGTCGTTTTTAGTCGTCATATTAATAACAATAACATTAATAATAATAATACTAATATTACAAAATTTGCTTATATGCAAGCGCTTAATTAAGGTAACAGTTTCTTGCTTATATCTCGAAAACAGTTACTCCTATCAATTTTTATCTTTTTACTAAAATTTAAGCTGATAAAATTTCCTACAAAATAGTTATTTGCATTTTTTATGTAGAACTAACCATAAGCGAGATATAAGTTTGAAAATAATTATTATTTTAAAAAAAAGTGCTTTAACAGAAAATGTCTTGTGATTCAAAATACACTTAATTTATTGGGTCCAATACTTTATTAGAAAAAAAACTAGGTGACATAAAAGTCACTGAAGTCTTCAGAGTCGTTTTTAAATGCTGCATTTTCGTCTTCGTCTCAAACATTGAAAACTGAATTACATTTTTGTTCAGTAACTGTAACAGTTTTCACTTTGGTTTTTTGCTTATATCTCGAAAACAATTACTCCTATCAATTTTTATCGTTCTTTCAAAATTAAAGCTGATAAAATTTCCTACAAAATAGTTATTTGCATTTCTTTTGTAAGACCAACCATAAGCGAGTTATAGAGTTGGATATAAATAATCTTTAACAAAAATTTGCTTTAAAATAAAATGTTTGAAAAACCGAAATTAAACTAAATTAATTGAGTCTAACACTTTAGTATAAGAAAAAGGAGAAGACATTAAAGTCACCAAAATCTTCAGAGTCGTTTTTAGTCGTCATATTAATAACAATAACATTAATAATAATAATACTAATAGTACTAAATTTGCTTATATGCAAGCGCTTTATTAAGGTAACAGTTTTTTGGTTTCTTGCTTATATCTCGAAAACAGTTATTCCTATCAATTTTTATCTTTTTACTAAACTAAAGCTGATAAAATTTCCTACAAAATAGTTATTTGCATTTTTCTTGTAGGACCAAGCATAAGCGAGTTATAGAGATGGATATAAATAATATTTAACAAAAATTTGCTTTAAAATAAAATGTTTGAAATACTGAAATTAAACTAAATTAATTGTGTCTAACACTTTAGTAGAGGAAAAAGGAGAAGACATAAAAGTCACTAAAGGTTTCAAAGTTGTCTTTAATCGTCATATTAATAACAATAACATTAATAATAATAATACTAATAGTACTAAATTTGCTTATATGCAAACGCTTAATTAAGGTAACAGTTTTTTGGTTTCTTGCTAATATCTCGAAAACAGTTACTCCTATCAATTTTTATCTTTTTACTAAAATTAAAGCTGATAAAATTTTCTACAAAATAGTTATTTGCATTTTTCATGTAGGACTAACCATAAGCGAGATATAAGTTTGAAAATAATTAATATTTAAAGAAAAAGTGCTTTAACAGAAAATGTCTTGTGATTTAAAATACACTTAATTTAATGGGTCCAATACTTTATTAGAAGAAAAAGGAGGTGACATAAAAGTCACCAGTCTTCAGAGTTGTTTTTAGTACTAAATTTGCTTATATGCAAGCCCTTAATTAAGGTAACAGTTTTTTGGTTTCTTGCTTATATCTCGAAAACAGTTACTCCTATCAATTTTTATCTTTTTACTAAAATTAAAGCTGATAAAATTTCCTACAAAATAGTTAATTGCATTTTTAATGTAGGACTAACCATAAGCGAGATATACGTTTGAAAATAATTAAAATTTAAAAAAAAGTGCTTCAACAGAAAATGTCTTGTGATTTAAAATACACTTAATTTATTGGGTCCAATACTTTATTAGAAGAAAAAAGAGGTGACAGAAAGGTCACTGAAGTCTTTAGAGTCGTTTGTAAATGCTGCATTTTCGTCTTCGTCTCAAACATTGAAAACTGAATTACATTTTTGTTCAGTAACTGTTACAGTTTTCTTAGTGGTTTTTTGCTTATATCTCGAAAACAGTTACTCCTATCAATTTTTATCTTTCTTTTAAAATCAAAGCTGATAAAGCTTCCTACAAAATAGTTATTTGCATTTTTCTTGTAGGACCAACCATAAGCGAGTTATAGAGTTGGATATAAATAATAAATAATAAAAATAAAAAAAATGTTTGAAATACTGAAATATCAGCTTTAATTTTGAAAAAAAGATAAAAATTGATAGGAGTAACTGTTTTCGAGATATAAGCAAAAACCAATAAGAAAACTGTAACTGTTACTGAACAAAAATATAATTCAGTTTTCAATGTTTGAGACAAAGACAAAAATGCAGCATGTAAAATCGAGTCTGAAGACTTCAGTGACTTTTATGTCACCTCCTTTTTCTTCTAATAAAGTATTGGACCCATTAAATTAAGTGTATTTTAAATCACAAGACATTTTCTGTTAAAGCACTTATTTTTTAATATTAATTATTTTCAAATTTACATCACGCTTATGGTTAGTCCTACATGAAAAATGCAAATAACTATTTTGAAGGACATTTTATCAGCTTTAATTTTAGTAAAAAGATAAAAATTGATAGGAGTAACTGTTTTCGAGATATAAGCAAGAAACCAAAAAACTGTTACCTTAATTAAGGGCTTGCATATAAGCAAATTTAGTACTAAAAACAACTCTGAAGACTTTGGTGACTTTTATGTCACCTCCTTTTTCTTCTAATAAAGTATTGGACCCATTAAATTAAGTGTTTTTTAAATCACAAGACATTTTCTGTTAAAGCACTTTTTCTTTAAATATTAATTATTTTCAAACTTATATCTCGCTTATGGTTAGTCCTACATGAAAAATGCAAATAACTATTTTGTAGAAAATTTTATCAGCTTTAATTTTAGGAAAAAGATAAAAATTGATAGGAGTAACTGTTTTCGAGATATTAGCAAGAAACCAAAAAACTGTTACCTTAATTAAGCGTTTGCATATAAGCAAATTTAGTACTATTAGTATTATTATTATTAATGTTATTGTTATTAATATGACGATTAAAGACAACTTTGAAACCTTTAGTGACTTTTATGTCTTCTCCTTTTTCCTCTACTAAAGTGTTAGACACAATTAATTTAGTTTAATTTCAGTATTTCAAACATTTTATTTTAAAGCAAATTTTTGTTAAATATTATTTATATCCATCTCTATAACTCGCTTATGCTTGGTCCTACAAGAAAAATGCAAATAACTATTTTGTAGGAAATTTTATCAGCTTTAGTTTTAGTAAAAAGATAAAAATTGATAGGAGTAACTGTTTTCGAGATAATTAAGTGTATTTTAAATCACAAGACATTTTCTGTTAAAGCACTTTTTTTTTAAATATTAATTATTTTCAAACTTATATCTCGCTTATGGTTAGTCCTACATGAAAAATGCAAATAAACATTTTGTAGGAAATTTTATCAGCTTAAATTTTAGTAAAAAGATAAAAATTGATAGGAGTAACTGTTTTCGAGATATAAGCATGAAACTGTTACCTTAATTAAGCGCTTGCATATAAGCAAATTTAGTAATATTAGTATTATTATTATTAATGTTATTGTTATTAATATGACGACTAAAAACGACTCTCAAGACTTTGGTGACTTTTATGTCTTCTCCTTTTTCCTCTACTAAAGTGTTAGTCTTAATTAATTTAGTTTAATTTCGGTTTTTCAAACATTTTATTTTAAAGCAAATTTTTGTTAAAGATTATTTATATCCAACTCTATAACTCGCTTATGGTTGGTCCTACAAAAAAAATGCGAATAACTATTTTGTAGAAAATTTTATCAGCTTTAATTTTGAAAGAAAGATAAAAATTGATAGGAGTAACTGTTTTCGAGATATAAGCAAAAAACCAATAAGAAAACTGTAACTGTTACTGAACAAAAATGTAATTCAGTTTTCAATGTTTGAGACAAAGACGAAAATGCAGCATTTAAAATTGACTCTGAAGACTTCAGTGACCTTTCTGTCACCTCCTTTTTCTTCTAATAAAGTATTGGACATAATAAATTAAGTGTATTTTAAATCACAAGACATTTTCTGTTAAAGCACATTTTTTTTTAAATATTAATTATTTTCAAACTTATATCTCGCTTATGGTTAGTCCTACATGAAAAATGCAAATAACTATTTTGTAGGAAATTTTATCAGCTTTAATTTTAGTGAAAAGATAAAAATTGATAGGAGTAACTGTTTTCGAGATATAAGCAAGAAACCAAAAAACTGTTACCTTAATTAAGGGCTTGCATATAAGCAAATTTAGTACTAAAAACAACTCTGAAGACTTTGGTGACTTTTATGTCACCTCCTTTTTCTTCTAATAAAGTACTGAACCCATTAAATTAAGTGTATTTTAAATCACAAGACATTTTCTGTTAAAGCACTTTTTTTTAAATATTAATTATTTTCAAACTTATATCTCGCTTATGGTTAGTTCTACATAAAAAATGCAAATAACTATTTTGTAGGAAATTTTGTCAGCTTTAATTTTAGTAAAAAGATAAAAATTGATAGAAGTAACTGTTTTCGAGATATAAGCATGAAACTGTTACCTTAATTAAGCGCTTGCATATAAGCAAATTTAGTAATATTAGTATTATTATTATTAATGTTATTGTTATTAATATGACGACTAAAAACGACTCTCAAGACTTTGGTGACATTTATGTCTTCTCCTTTTTCCTCCACTAAAGTGTTAGTCTATTATTATTATTATTATTATTATTATTATTATTATTATTGTTATTATTATTATTATTATTATTAGTTTTATTATTATTATTAGTTTTATTATTATTATTATTATTATTATTATTATTATTATTATTAACTTTTGTATAGTAAATATTTTTATACCAGTTTTAAAATGAGTTATTAATTTTAGCCAATTTCTTGCCTTAAAACTATCAAATGGCTTAGATTGCATAAAAACACAGATCACACATGATCTTTTGCATAGAAATGAGAAAAGCTCATATAACACAAAATAAGCTTCATTTTTGCTTAGAAAACTAAGCTTACTTTTATTACTACTATTATTATTATTTTTATTATTATTATTATTATTACTATTATTTTTATTATTATTATTTATTATTATTATTATTATTATTATTATTATCATTATTATTATTATTATTATTATTATTATTATTATTATTATTATTATTAATATTATTATTATTATTATTATTAAAAACCGATTATAACTTTTGTATAGTAAATGTTTTTATACCAGTTTTAAAATGAGTTATTAATTTTAGACAATTTTTTGCCTAAAAAAACAGATCACAGATGATCTCTTGCATAGAAATGAGAAAACGCTCAGATAACACAAAATAAGCATCATTTTTGCTTAGAAAAACTAAGCTTTAATTTAGAAAGAAATTCATTATTATAAGTATTATTATCATTATTATTATTATTATTATTATTATTATTATTCCTTTTATTACTATTATTATTATTATTATTATTATTATTATTATTATTATTATTATTATTATTAACTTTTGTATAGTAAATGTTTTTATACCAGTTTTAAAATGAGTTATTAATTTTATTCAATTTCTTGCCTAAAAACACAGATCACAGATGATCTCTTGCATAGAAATGAGAAAACGCTCATATAACACACAAAATAAGCTTCATTTTTGCTTAGAAAACTAAGCTTACTTTTATTACTATTATTATTATTTTTATTATTATTATTATTATTGTTAATATTATTATTATTATTACTATTATTATTATTATTATTATTATTATTATTATTATTATTATTAACTTTTGTATAGTAAATGTTTTTATACCAGTTTTAAAATGAGTTTTTAATTTTAGACAATTTCTTGTCTAAAAACACAGATCACAGATGATCTCTTGCATAGAAATGAGAAAACGCTCATATAACACACAAAATAAGCTTCATTTTTGCTTAGAAAACTAAGCTTACTTTTATTACTATTATTATTATTTTTATTATTATTATTATTATTATTACTATTATTATTATTATTATTACTATTATTATTATTATTATTATTATTATTGTTATTATTATTAACTTTTGTATAGTAAATGTTTTTATACCAGTTTTAAAATGAGTTATTAATTTTAGACAATTTCTTGCCTAAAAATACAGATCACAGATGATTTCTTGCATAGAAATGAGAAAACGCTCATATAACACACAAAATAAGCTTCATTTTTGCTTAGAAAACTAAGCTTACTTTTATTACTATTATTATTTTTATTATTATTATTATTATTATTATTATTATTATTATTATTATTATTATTTATTATTATTATTATTATTATTATTATTGTTATTATTATTATTATTATTAAAAAATTATATAAAAAAGACAGATAACGTCGTATTCTGACACAAAAAAACGAATTACGTTAGACGAGAACGGTGTATCTCGGACTCTTATAGGACTCTTATAGGGTCAAAAAGTATCAGTTTGGATTAAAACAAATTATTTTTGTTGACTCTCAGTCTGAATTGTTCATCAGTTCAAACAAAAACGGCTTATTTTAGACGATCTTTTGCTTTGAACATGAAAACATACATCGAACAGACTAAAAACGTATTAATCTGGCATAAAAGAGCAATTTATGTATCACTTTGAATAAAGGCAGCTAATCCTATTCGTTTCATTGCTTAAAATAGACAAAATTGTTAATAAATCAAACAAAAACGCTGTATTCTAACACAAAATACTAATTACATTATAGTTTCGACGAGAATAGCTTATTTGGAATGATTCTATGCTGCCAAACGAGTAAATTTTTATTAAACAGACGCCAAACATCATGTTTTGTCCTATAAAGACATTTTATGTTGCAGTTTGTATTAAAACAAAATATTTTCGTTGATTCTTTGTTAGAAGCAGGAAACCTAACATTAAAGAATCTGAAAACTTTGTATTCGGACACAAACCACCGAATTTTGTATCAGTTTAGACAAAAACGGTTGATTTTTGACAATATTTTGCTTTGAACAAGAAAACTTATATCAAACTGACTAAAAACGTTTTATTTTAGCACAAAACAAAAGATTTGCGTTATAGTCTTAACGAGAGCTGTTAATTTCAAACGGTTCTATGCTTTGAAACGAGTAAACTTTCACTGTACAGAGGAAAAACATCTTATTTCGCCTTTTAAACGTCTTATTCTGGCTGAAAACTGCAAATTATATATTACTCTAGATAAAAGCAATTTATCCTGATTACTCCTTTACTTAGAATAGAGTAAACTTGTATAAAACTTAATGAAAACTTTAAATTTCGTCTCAAAGAAATAATTTACGTTATAGTTTTGACCAGCACTGTTTATTTCAAACGATTTTATGATTCGAAACTAATGAACTTTTATGGGGCAGATGCAAAACCACATATTACCATATAAAGCGTTGTTTTAAAGCAAATTATTACCTTTTGCAACAAGAAATTTCACGTCAAAGAAACTGAAAACATCGTATCCATGCACAAATATCGAATTACGTATCAGTTTAGGCAAATACAGCTTATTTTAAACGATTCCTTGCTATAAACAAGAAAAATTTTATCAAACATATTGAAAATGTCTTATTCTTGAAAATAAGAGCAAATTATGTATCAGTTTTAACAAAAGCGGATTACTCTGTTTGATTCTATGCTTAGAGTAGAGTAAACTACTATAAAACGTAATGAAAACTTTATATTCAAGCTCAAAAGAACAAATTACGTTATAGTTTTGAGAAAAAAAAATTGAACAAGTGCAAAAGCTAATACTTTGCTTTAAAATAACGATTTATGTGGTAATATGGTATTTTGCATCTGTACTATAAAAGTTTACTCGTTTCGCTCCATTGAATCATTCGAAATAAATTATTTTGACACAACAACGAAAATAATTATTTGTTTAAACTGTAACATGTCGTTTATATAAAACGAACTAAGACGTTTGGCATCTGTTTAGTGAAAGTTTTCTCGTTTGGGGCATAAAATCGTTTGAAATTAACAGTTCTGGTCAAAACTAAACGTAAATTATATCTTTGAGACGAAATTTAAAGTTTACATTAAGTTTTATACAAGTTTGCTCTATTCTAAGCAAAGGAGTAATCAGGATAAACTGCTTTTATCCAAAGTAATACATAATTTGCAGTTTTGAGCCAGAATAAGACGTTTTTAATCTTTTTAATGTAAGTTTTCGTATTCAAAAGAAAGAATCGTCTAAAATAAGCAATTTGTGTCCAGACTGAAACGTAATTTGATTTTCTGGGCCTGAATAAGAGGTTTTCAGTTTCTTTGATGTAAGGTTTCTTGTTTGTAACAATGAATAAACGAAAATCATTGGTTTTAATCCAAACTGTGAACTCTTAATTTCAAACGATTTTATGCCCCCAAACGAGAAAACTTTCACTAAACATATGCCAAACGTCTTAGTTCGTTTTATAAAAACGACTTATGTTACAGTTTAAACAAAAACAAATTATTTTCGTTGTTGTTGTGTCAAAATAATTTATTTCGAATGATTCAATGGAGCGAAACGAGTAAACTTTTATAGGACAGATGCAAAATACCATATTACCACATAAATCGTTATTTTAAAGCAAAGTATTAGCTTTTGCACTTGTTCAATTAAAGTTTGCTTACTTCGAAATATGTAGTCGTCCGAAATAATTTTTTTTGTCAAAACTATAACGTAATTTGTTCTTTTGAGCTTGAATATAGAGTTTTCATTACGTTTTATAGTAGTTTACTCTACTCTAAGCATAGAATCAAACAGAGTAATCCGCTTTTGTTAAAACTGATACATAATTTGCTCTTATTTTCGAGAATAAGACATTTTCAATATGTTTGATAAAATTTTTCTTGTTTATAGCAAGGAATCGTTTAAAATAAGCTGTATTTGCCTAAACTGATACGTAATTCGATATTTGTGCATGGATACGATGTTTTCAGTTTCTTTGACGTGAAATTTCTTGTTGCAAAAGGTAATAATTTGCTTTAAAACAACGCTTTATATGGTAATATGTGGTTTTGCATCTGCCCCATAAAAGTTCATTAGTTTCGAATCATAAAATCGTTTGAAATAAACAGTGCTGGTCAAAACTATAACGTAAATTATTTCTTTGAGACGAAATTTAAAGTTTTCATTAAGTTTTATACAAGTTTACTCTATTCTAAGGAAAGGAGTAATCAGGATAAATTGCTTTTATCTAGAGTAATATATAATTTGCAGTTTTCAGCCAGAATAAGACGTATTTATTCTTTTTAATGTAAGTTTTTGTATTTAAAACAAAGGATCGTCTAAAGTAAGCAGTTTTTGTTCAGACTGAAACGTAATTCGAATTTCTGTGCCTGAATAAGGGGTTTTCAGTTACTTTGATGTAAGGTTTCATGTTTGTAACAATGAATTAACGAAAATAATTGGTTTTTATCCAAATTGTGGCATGAATCGTTTTTAAAAGGCGAAATAAGATGTTTTTCCGCTGTACAGTGAAAGTTTACTCGTTTCAAAGCATAGAACCGTTTGAAATTAACAGCTCTCGTTAAGACTATAACGCAAATCTTTTGTTTTGTGCTAAAATAAGACGTTTTTAGTCAGTTTGATATAAGTTTTCTTGTTCAAAGCAAAATATTGTCGAAAATCAACCGTTTTTGTCTAAACTGATACAAAATTCGGTGGTTTGTGTCCGAATACAAAGTTTTCAGATTCTTTAATGTTAGGTTTGCTGCTTCTAACAAAGAATAAACGAAAATATTTTGTTTTAATACAAACTGCAATATAAAATGTCTTTATAGGACAAAAAATGATGTTTGGCATCTGTTTAATAAAAATTTACTCGTTTGGAAGCATAGAATCATTCCAAATAAGCTATTCTCGTCGAAACTATAATGTAATTAGTATTTTGTGCTAGAATACAGCGTTTTTGTTAGATTTATTAACAATTTTGTCTATTTTAAGCAATGAAACGAATAGGATTAGCTGCCTTTATTCAAAGTGATACATAAATTGCTCTTTTATGCCAGATTAATACCTTTTTAGTCTGTTCGATGTAAGTTTTCTTGTTCAAAGCAAAAGATCGTCTAAAATAAGCCGTTTTTGTTTAAACTGATAAACAATTCAGACTGAGACTCAACAAAAATAATTTGTTTTAATCCAAACTGATACTTTTTCACCTTATAAGAGTCCTATAAGTGTCCGAGATACGCCGTTCTCGTCAAGTCTATAACGTAATTCGTTTTTTTTGTGACAGAATACGACGTTTTCTGTCTGTTTAATATAAGTTTTTAATAATAATAATAATAACAATAATAATAATAATAATAATAATAATAATAATAATAATAATAATAATAGTAATAATAATAATAATATTAATAATAATAATAATGAAAATAATAATAGTAATAAAAGTAAGCTTAGTTTTCTAAGCAAAAATGAAGCTTATTTTGTGTGTTATATGAGCGTTTTTTCATTTCTATGCAAGAAATCATCTGTGATCTGTGTTTTTAGGCAAGAAATTGTCTAAAATTAATAACTCATTTTAAAACTGGTATAAAAATATTTACTATACAAAAGTTAATAATAATAATAATAATAATAATAATAATAATAATAATAATAATAATAATAATAATAATAGTAATAATAATAATAATAGTAATAAAAGTAAGCTTAGTTTTCTATGCAAAAATGAAGCTTATTTTGTGTGTTATATGAGCGTTTACTCATTTCTATGCAAGAAATAATCTGTGATCTGTGTTTTTATGCAAGAAATTGAATAAAATTAATAACTCATTTTAAAACTGGTATAAAAACATTTACTATACAAAAGTTAATAATAATAATAATAATAATAATAATAATAATAATAATAATAATAATAATAATAATAATAATAATAATAATGATAATAATACTTATAATAATGAATTTCTTTCTAAATTAAAGCTTAGTTTTTCTAAGCAAAAATGATGCTTATTTTGTGTTATCTGAGCGTTTTCTCATTTCTATGCAAGAGATCATCTGTGATCTGTGTTTTTAGACAAGAAATTGTCTAAAATTAATAACTCATTTTAAAACTGGTATAAAAACATTTACTATACAAAAGTTATAATCGGTTTTTAATAATAATTATATTAATAATAATAATAATAATAATAATAATAATAATAGTAATAATAATAATAAAAATAATAGTACTAATAATAATAATAATAATAATAATAATAATAATAATAATAATAATAATAATAATAATAATAATAATAATAGTAATAGTAACATAAGTAATAATAATAATAATACTTTTAATAAGGAAAAATGGAGCTTATTTTGTGTGTTACATGAGCGTTTTCTTATTTCTATGCAAAAGATCATGTGTGATCTGTGTTTTTAGGCAATCTAAGCCATTTTATAGTTTTTAATATTTAACAAATATTTGCTTTAAAATAAAATGTTTGAAAAACTGAAATTAAACTAAATTAATTGTGTCTAACACTTTAGTAGAGGAAAAAGGAGGAGACATAAAAGTCACTAAAGTCTTAGAGTTGTCTTTAGTCGTCATATTAATAACAATAACATTTATAATAACAATACTAGTAGTACTAAATTTGCTTATATGCAAGCGCTTAATTAAGGTAACAGTTTTTTTGTTTTTTGCTTATATCTCGAAAACAGTTACTTCTATCAATTTTTACTTTTTCACCAAAATTAAAGGTGATAAAATTTCCTACAAAATAGTGATTTGCATTTTTCATGTAGAACTAACCATAAGCGAGATATAAGTTTGAAAATAATTAATAATTAAAAAAAAGTGTTTTAACAGAAAATGTTTTGTGATTTAAAATACACTTAATTTATTGGGTTTAATACTTTATTAGAAGAAAAAGGAGGTGACATAAAAGTCACTGAAGTCTTTAGAGTCGTTTTTAAATGCTGCATTTTTGTCTTCGTCTCAAACATTAAAAACTGAATTACATTTTTGTTCAGTAACAGTTACAGTTTTCTTATTGGTTTTTTGCTTATATCTCGAAAACAGTTACTCCTATCAAATTTTATCTTTCTTTCAAAATTAAAGCTGATAAAATTTCCAACTAAATAGTTATTTACATTTTTCTTGTAGGACCAAGAATAAACGAGTTATAGAGTTGGATATAAATAATATTTAACAAAAATTTGCTTTAAAATAAAATGCTTGAAAAACCGGAATTAAACTAATTTAATTGTGTCTAACACTTTAGTAGAGGAAAAAGGAGAAGACATAAAAGTCACTAAATGTTTCAGAGTCGTCTTTAGTCGTCATATTAATAACAATAACATTAATAATAATAATACTAATAGTACTAAATTTGCTTATATGCAAACGCTTAATTAAGGTAACAGTTTTTTGGTTTCTTGCTTATATCTCGAAAACAGTTACTCCTATGAATTTTTATCTTTTTTTCAAAATTAAAGCTGATAAAATTTCCTACAAAATAGTTATTTGCATTTTTCTTGTAGGACCAAGCATAAGCGAGTTATAGAGATGGATATAAATAATATTTAACAAAAATTTGCTTTAAAATAAAATGTTTGAAATACTGAAATTAAACTAAATTAATTGTGTCTAACACTTTAGTAGAGGAAAAAGAAGAAGACATAAAAGTCACTAAAGGTTTCAGAGTCGTCTTTAATCGTCATATTAATAACAACAACATTAATAATAATAATACTAATAGTACTAAATTTGCTTATACGCAAACGCTTAATTAAGTTAACAGTTTTTTGGTTTCTTGCTTATATCTCGAAAACAGTTACTACTATCAATTTTTATCTTTTTACTAAAATTAAAGCTGATAAAATTTCCTACAAAATAGTAATTTGCATTTTTCATGTAGGACTAACCATAAGCGAGATATAAGTTTGAAAATAACTAATATTTAAAAAAAAGTGCTTTAACAGAAAATGTTTTGTGATTTAAAATACACTTAATTTATTGGGTCCAATACTTTATTAGAAGAAAAAGGAGGTGAGATAAAAGTCACTGAAGTCTTCAGAGTCGATTTTAAATGCTGCATTTTCGTCTTCGTCTCAAACATTGAAAACTGAATTACATTTTTGTTCAGTAACAGTTACAGTTTTCTTATTGGTTTTTTGCTTATATCTCGAAAACTGTTACTCCTATCAATTTTTATTTTTATTTCAAAATTAAAGCTGATAAAATTTCCTACAAAATCGTTATTTGCATTTTTCATGTAGGACCAACCATAAGCGAGTTATAGAGTTGGATATAAATAATCTTTAACAAAAATTTGCTTTAAAATAAAATGTTTGAAAAACTGAAATTAAACTAATTTAATTGGGTCTAACACTTTAGTAGAGGAAAAAGAAAAAGACATAAAAGTCACTAAAGGTTTCAGAGTCGTCTTTAGTCGTCATATTAATAACAATAACATTAATGATAATAATACTAATAGTACTAAATTTGCTTATATGCAAACGCTTAATTAAGGTAACAGTGTTTTGGTTTCTTGCTTATATCTCGAAAACAGTTACTCCTATCAATTTTTATCTTTTACTAAAATTAAAGCTGATAAAATTTCCTACGAAATAGTAATTTGCATTTTTCATGTAGGACTAACCATAAGCGAGATATAAGTTTGAAAATAACTAATATTTAAAAAAAAGTGCTTTAACAGAAAATGTCTTGTGATTTAAAATACCCTTAATTTATTGGGTCCAATACTTTATTAGAAGAAAAAGGAGGTGACATAAAAGTCACTGAAGTCTTCAGAGTCGATTTTAAATGCTGCATTTTCGTCTTCGTCTCAAACATTGAAAACTGAATTACATTTTTGTTCAGTAACAGTTACAGTTTTCTTATTGGTTTTTTGCTTATATCTTGAAAACTATTACTCCTATCAATTTTTATCTTTCTTTCAAAATTAAAGCTGATAAAATTTCCTACAAAATCGTTATTAGCATTTTTCTTGTAGGACCAACCATAAGCGAGTTATAGAGTTGGATATAAATAATATTTAACAAAAATTTGCTTTAAAATAAAATGTTTGAAAAACTGAAATTAAACTAGTTTAATTGTGTCTACCACTTTAGTAGAGGAAAAAGAAAAAGACACAAAAGTCACTAAAGGTTTCAGAGTCGTCTTTAGTCGTCATATTAATAACAATAACATTAATAATAATAATATTAATAGTACTAAATTTGCTTATATGCAAACGCTTAATTAAGGTAACAGTGTTTTGGTTTCTTGCTTATATCTCGAAAACAGTTACTCCTATCAATTTTTATCTCTCTTTCAAAGTTAAAGCTGATAACATTTCCTACAAAATAGTTATTTGCATTTTTCTTGTAGGACCAACCATAAGCGAGTTATAAAGTTGGATATAAATAATATTTAACAAAAACTTGCTTAAAAATAAAATGTTTGAAATACTGAAATTAAACTAAATTAATTGTGTCTAACACTTTAGTAGAGAAAAAAGAAAAAGACATAAAAGTCACCAAAGTCTTCAGAATCGTTTTTAGTCGTCATATTAATAACAATAACATTAATAATAATAATACTAATAGTACTAAATCTGCTTATATGCAAGCGCTTTATTAAGGTAACAGTTTTTTGGTTTCTTGCTTATATCTCGAAAACAGTTACTCCTATGAATTTTTGTCTTTCTTTCAAAATTAAAGCTGATAAAATATTCTACAAAATAGTTATTTGCATTTTTCTTGTAGGACCAACCATAAGCGAGTTATAGAGTTGGATATAAATAATATTTAACAAAAATTTGCTTTAAAATAAAATGTTTGAAAAACTGAAATTAAACTAATTTAACTGTGTCTAACACTTTAGTAGAGAAAAAAGGAAAAGACATAAAAGTCACTAAAGGTTTCAGAGTTGTCTTTAGTTGTCATATTAATAACAATAACATTAATAATAATAATACTAATAGTACTAAATTTGCTTATATGCAAACGCTTAATTAAGGTAACAGTGTTTTGGTTTCTTGCTTATATCTCGAAAACAGTTACTCCTATCAATTTTTATCTTTTTACTAAAATTCAAGCTGATAAAATTTCCTACAAAATAGTTATTTGCATTTTTTATGTAGGACTAACCATAAGCGAGATATAAGATTGAAAATAATTAATATTTAAAAAAGAAGTGCTTTAACAGAAAATGTCTTGTGATTTAAAATACACTTAATTTATTGGGTCCAATACTTTATTAGAAGAAAAAGGAAGTGACATAAAAGTCACTGAAATCTTCAGAGTCGTTTTTAAATGCTGCAGTTTCGTCTTCGTCTCAAACATTGAAAACCGAATTACATTTTTGTTCAGTAACAGTCACAGTTTTCTTATTGGTTTTTTGCTTATATCTCGAAAACAGTTACTCCTATCAATTTTTATCTTTCTTTCAAAATTAAAGCTGATAAAATTTCCTACAAAATAGTTATTTGCATTTTTCTTGTAGGACCAACCATAAGCGAGTTATAGAGTTGGATATAAATAATATTTAACAAAAATTTGCTTTAAAATAAAATGTTTGAAAAACTGAAATTAAACTAATTTAATTGTGTCTAACACTTTAGTAGAAGAAAAAGAAGACGACATAAAAGTCACTAAAGGTTTCAAAGTTGTCTTTAATCGTCATATTAATAACAATAACATTAATAATAATAATACTAATAGAACTAAATTTGCTTATATGCAAACGCTTAATTAAGGTAACAGTGTTTTGGTTTCTTGCTCATATCTCGAAAACAGTTACTCCTATCAATTTTTATCTTTTTACTAAAATTCAAGCTGATAAAATTTCCTACAAAATAGTTATTTGCATTTTTTATGTAGGACAAACCATAAGCGAGATATAAGATTGAAAATAATTAATATTTAAAAAAGAAGTGCTTTAACAGAAAATGTCTTGTGATTTAAAATACACTTAATTTATTAGGTCCAATACTTTATTAGAAAAAAAAGGGGGTGACATATAAGTCACTGAAGTCTTCAGAGTCGATTTTAAATGCTGCATTTTCGTCTTCGTCTCAAACATTGAAAACTAAATTACATTTTTGTTCTGAAACGGTAACAGTTTTTACTTTGGTTTTTTGCTTATATCTCGAAAACAGTTACTCCTATCAATTTTTATCTTTCTTTCAAAATTAAAGCTGATAACATTTCCTACAAAATAGTTATTTGCATTTTTCTTGTAGGACCAACCATAAGCGAGTTATAAAGTTGGATATAAATAATATTTAACAAAAACTTGCTTAAAAATAAAATGTTTGAAATACTGAAATTAAACTAAATTAATTGTGTCTAACACTTTAGTAGAGAAAAAAGAAAAAGACATAAAAGTCACCAAAGTCTTCAGAATCGTTTTTAGTCGTCATATTAATAACAATAACATTAATAATAATAATACTAACAGCACTAAATCTGCTTATATGCAAGCGCTTTATTAAGGTAACAGTTTTTTGGTTTCTTGCTTATATCTCGAAAACAGTTACTCCTATGAATTTTTGTCTTTCTTTCAAAATTAAAGCTGATAAAATATTCTATAAAATAGTTATTTGCATTTTTCTTGAAGGACCAACCATAAGCGAGTTATAGAGTTGGATATAAATAATATATAACAAAAATTTGCTTTAAAATAAAATGTTTGAAAAACTGAAATTAAACTAATTTAACTGTGTCTAACACTTTAGTAGAGGAAAAAGGAAAAGACATAAAAGTCACTAAAGGTTTCAGAGTTGTCTTTAGTTGTCATATTAATAACAATAACATTAATAATAATAATACTAATAGTACTAAATTTGCTTATATGCAAACGCTTAATTAAGGTAACAGTGTTTTGGTTTCTTGCTTATATCTCGAAAACAGTTACTCCTATCAATTTTTATCTTTTTACTAAAATTCAAGCTGATAAAATTTCCTACAAAATAGTTATTTGCATTTTTTATGTAGGACTAACCATAAGCGAGATATAAGATTGAAAATAATTAATATTTAAAAAAGAAGTGCTTTAACAGAAAATGCCTTGTGATTTAAAATACACTTAATTTATTGGGTCCAATACTTTATTAGAAGAAAAAGGAAGTGACATAAAAGTCACTGATGTCTTCAGAGTCGTTTTTAAATGCTGCAGTTTCGTCTTCGTCTCAAACATTGAAAACCGAATTACATTTTTGTTCAGTAACAGTCACAGTTTTCTTATTGGTTTTTTGCTTATATCTCGAAAACAGTTACTCCTATCAATTTTTATCTTTCTTTCAAAATTAAAGCTGATAAAATTTTCTACAAAATAGTTATTTGCATTTTTCTTGTAGGACCAACCATAAGCGAGTTATAGAGTTGGATATAAATAATATTTAACAAAAATTTGCTTTAAAATAAAATGTTTGAAAAACTGAAATTAAACTAATTTAATTGTGTCTAACACTTTAGTAGAGGAAAAAGAAGACGACATAAAAGTCACTAAAGGTTTCAAAGTTGTCTTTAATCGTCATATTAATAACAATAACATTAATAATAATAATACTAATAGAACTAAATTTGCTTATATGCAAACGCTTAATTAAGGTAACAGTGTTTTGGTTTCTTGCTCATATCTCGAAAACAGTTACTCCTATCAATTTTTATCTTTTTACTAAAATTCAAGCTGATAAAATTTCCTACAAAATAGTTATTTGCATTTTTTATGTAGGACAAACCATAAGCGAGATATAAGATTGAAAATAATTAATATTTAAAAAAGAAGTGCTTTAACAGAAAATGTCTTGTGATTTAAAATACACTTAATTTATTAGGTCCAATACTTTATTAGAAAAAAAAGGGGGTGACATATAAGTCACTGAAGTCTTCAGAGTCGATTTTAAATGCTGCATTTTCGTCTTCGTCTCAAACATTGAAAACTAAATTACATTTTTGTTCTGAAACGGTAACAGTTTTTACTTTGGTTTTTTGCTTATATCTCGAAAACAGTTACTCCTATCAATTTTTATCTTTCTTCCAAAATTAAAGCTGATAACATTTCCTACAAAATAGTTATTTGCATTTTTCTTGTAGGACCAACCATAAGCGAGTTATAAAGTTGGATATAAATAATATTTAACAAAAACTTGCTTAAAAATAAAATGTTTGAAATACTGAAATTAAACTAAATTAATTGTGTCTAACACTTTAGTAGAGAAAAAAGAAAAAGACATAAAAGTCACTAAAGTCTTCAGAATCGTTTTTAGTCGTCATATTAATAACAATAACATTAATAATAATAATACTAACAGCACTAAATCTGCTTATATGCAAGCGCTTTATTAAGGTAACAGTTTTTTGGTTTCTTGCTTATATCTCGAAAACAGTTACTCCTATGAATTTTTGTCTTTCTTTCAAAATTAAAGCTGATAAAATATTCTATAAAATAGTTATTTGCATTTTTCTTGAAGGACCAACCATAAGCGAGTTATAGAGTTGGATATAAATAATATATAACAAAAATTTGCTTTAAAATAAAATGTTTGAAAAACTGAAATTAAACTAATTTAACTGTGTCTAACACTTTAGTAGAGGAAAAAGGAAAAGACATAAAAGTCACTAAAGGTTTCAGAGTTGTCTTTAGTTGTCATATTAATAACAATAACATTAATAATAATAATACTAATAGTACTAAATTTGCTTATATGCAAACGCATAATTAAGGTAACAGTGTTTTGGTTTCTTGCTTATATCTCGAAAACAGTTACTCCTATCAATTTTTATCTTTTTACTAAAATTCAAGCTGATAAAATTTCCTACAAAATAGTTATTTGCATTTTTCATGTAGGACTAACCATAAGCGAGATATAAGTTTGAAAATAATTAATATTTAAAAAAAAATTGCTTTAACAGAAAATGTCTTGTGATTTAAAATACACTTAATTTATTAGGTCCAATACTTCATTAGAAGAAAAAGGGGGTGACATATAAGTCACTGAAGTCTTCAGAGTCGATTGTAAATGCTGCATTTTCGTCTTCGTCTCAAACATTGAAAACTGAATTACATTTTTGTTCTGAAACGGTAACAGTTTTCACTTTGGTTTTTTGCTTATATCTCGAAAACAATTACTCCTATCAGTTATTATCTTTTTTTCAAAATAAAGCTGATAAAATTTCCTACAAAATAGTTATTTGCATTTTTCTTGTAGGACCAACCATCAGCGAGTTATAAAGTTGAATATAAATAATATTTAACAAAACTTGCTTAAAAATTAAATGTTTGAAATACTGAAATTAAACTAAATTAATTGTGTCTAACACTTTAGTAGAGAAAAAAGAAAAAGACATAAAAGTTACCAAAGTCTTCAGAATCGTTTTTAGTCGTCATATTAATAACAATAACATAATGTTGTTATTGTTATTAATATGACGACTAAAAACGATTCTGAAGACTTTGGTAACTTTTATGTCTTTTTCTTTTTTCTCTACTAAAGTGTTAGACACAATTAATTTAGTTTAATTTCAGTATTTCAAACATTTAATTTTTAAGCAAGTTTTTGTTAAATATTATTTATATCCAACTTTATAACTCGCTTATGGTTAGTCCTACAAGAAAAATGCAAATAACTATTTTGTAGGAAATTTTATCAGCTTTATTTAAAAAAAAAATAAAAACTGATAGGAGTAATTGTTTTCGAGATATAAGCAAAAAACCAAAGTGAAAACTGTTACCGTTTCAGAACAAAAATATAATTCAGTTTTCAATGTTTGAGACGAAGACGAAAATGCAGCATTTACAATCGACTCTGAAGACTTCAGTGACTTATATGTCACCCCCTTTTTCTTCTAATAAAGTATTGGACCTAATAAATTAAGTGTATTTTAAATCACAAGACATTTACTGTTAAAGCACTTTTTTTTTAAATATTAATTATTTTCAAACTTATATCTCGCTTATGGTTAGTCCTACATGAAAAACGCAAATAACTATTTTGTAGGAAATTTTATCAGCTTGAATTTTACTAAAAAGATAAAAATTGATAGGAGTAACTGTTTTCGAGATATAAGCAAGAAACCAAAACACTGTTACCTTAATTAAGCGTTTGCATATAAGCAAATTTAGTACTATTAGTATTATTATTATTAATGTTATTGTTATTAATATGACAACTAAAGACAACTCTGAAACCTTTAGTGACTTTTATGTCTTTTCCTTTTTCCTCTACTAAAGTGTTAGACACAGTTAAATTAGTTTAATTTCAGTTTTTCAAACATTTTATTTTAAAGCAAATTTTTGTTAAATATTATTTATATCCAACTCTATAACTCGCTTATGGTTGGTCCTACAAGAAAAATGCAAATAACTATTTTGTAGAATATTTTATCAGCTTTAATTTTGAAAGAAAGACAAAAATTCATAGGAGTAACTGTTTTCGAGATATAAGCAAGAAACCAAAAAACTGTTACCTTAATAAAGCGCATGCATATAAGCAGATTTAGTACTGTTAGTATTATTATTATTAATGTTATTGTTATTAATATGACGACTAAAAACGATTCTGAAGACTTTGGTGACTTTTATGTCTTTTTCTTTTTTCTCTACTAAAGTGTTAGACACAATTAATTTAGTTTAATTTCAGTATTTCAAACATTTTATTTTTAAGCAAGTTTTTGTTAAATATTATTTATATCCAACTTTATAACTCGCTTATGGTTGGTCCTACAAGAAAAATGCAAATAACTATTTTGTAGGAAATGTTATCAGCTTTAATTTTGAAAGAAAGATAAAAATTGATAGGAGTAACTGTTTTCGAGATATAAGCAAAAAACCAAAGTAAAAACTGTTACCGTTTCAGAACAAAAATGTAATTCAGTTTTCAATGTTTGAGACGAAGACGAAAATGCAGCAATTAAAATCGACTCTGAAGACTTCAGTGACTTATATGTCACCCCCTTTTTTTTCTAATAAAGTATTGGACCTAATAAATTAAGTGTATTTTAAATCACAAGACATTTTCTGTTAAAGCACTTCTTTTTTAAATATTAATTATTTTCAATCTTATATCTGGCTTATGGTTAGTCCTACATAAAAAATGCAAATAACTATTTTGTAGGAAATTTTATCAGCTTGAATTTTAGTAAAAAGATAAAAATTGATAGGAGTAACTGTTTTCGAGATATGAGCAAGAAACCAAAACACTGTTACCTTAATTAAGCGTTTGCATATAAGCAAATTTAGTACTATTAGTATTATTATTATTAATGTTATTGTTATTAATATGACGATTAAAGACAACTTTGAAACCTTTAGTGACTTTTATGTCTTCTTCTTTTTCCTCTACTAAAGTGTTAGACACAATTAAATTAGTTTAATTTCAGTTTTTCAAACATTTTATTTTAAAGCAAATTTTTGTTAAATATTATTTATATCCAACTCTATAACTCGCTTATGGTTGGTCCTACAAGAAAAATGCAAATAACTATTTTGTAGGAAATTTTATCGGCTTTAATTTTGAAAGAAAGATAAAAATTGATAGGAGTAACTGTTTTCGAGATATAAGCAAAAAACCAATGAGAAAACTGTGACTGTTACTGAACAAAAATGTAATTCGGTTTTCAATGTTTGAGACGAAGACGAAACTGCAGCATTTAAAAACGACTCTGAAGACTTCAGTGACTTTTATGTCACTTTCTTTTTCTTCTAATAAAGTATTGGACCCAATAAATTAAGTGTATTTTAAATCACAAGACATTTTCTGTTAAAGCACTTTTTTTTTAAATATTAATTATTTTCAATCATATATCTCGCTTATGGTTAGTCCTACATGAAAAATGCAAATAACTATTTTGTAGGAAATTTTATCAGCTTGAATTTTAGTAAAAAGATAAAAATTGATAGGAGTAACTGTTTTCGAGATATAAGCAAGAAACCAAAACACTGTTACCTTAATTAAGCGTTTGCATATAAGCAAATTTAGTACTATTAGTATTATTATTATTAATGTTATTGTTATTAATATGACAACTAAAGACAACTCTGAAACCTTTAGTGACTTTTATGTCTTTTCCTTTTTTCTCTACTAAAGTGTTAGACACAGTTAAATTAGTTTAATTTCAGTTTTTCAAACATTTTATTTTAAAGCAAATTTTTGTTAAATATTATTTATATCCAACTCTATAACTCGCTTATTGTTGGTCCTACAAGAAAAATGCAAATAACTATTTTGTAGGAAATTTTATCGGCTTTAATTTTGAAAGAAAGATAAAAATTGATAGGAGTAACTGTTTTCGAGATATAAGCAAAAAACCAATAAGAAAACTGTGACTGTTACTGAACAAAAATGTAATTCGGTTTTCAATGTTTGAGACGAAGACGAAACTGCAGCATTTAAAAACGACTCTGAAGACTTCAGTGACTTTTATGTCACTTCCTTTTTCTTCTAATAAAGTATTGGACCCAATAAATTAAGTGTATTTTAAATCACAAGACATTTTCTGTTAAAGCACTTTTTTTTTAAATATTAATTATTTTCAATCATATATCTCGCTTATGGTTAGTCCTACATAAAAAATGCAAATAACTATTTTGTAGGAAATTTTATCGGCTTTAATTTTGAAAGAAAGATAAAAATTGATAGGAGTAACTGTTTTCGAGATATAAGCAAAAAACCAATAAGAAAACTGTGACTGTTACTGAACAAAAATGTAATTCGGTTTTCAATGTTTGAGACGAAGACGAAACTGCAGCATTTAAAAACGACTCTGAAGATTTCAGTGACTTTTATGTCACTTTCTTTTTCTTCTAATAAAGTATTGGACCCAATAAATTAAGTGTATTTTAAATCACAAGACATTTTCTGTTAAAGCACTTTTTTTTTAAATATTAATTATTTTCAATCATATATCTCGCTTATGGTTAGTCCTACATAAAAAATGCAAATAACTATTTTGTAGGAAATTTTATCAGCTTGAATTTTAGTAAAAAGATAAAAATTGATAGGAGTAACTGTTTTCGAGATATAAGCAAGAAACCAAAACACTGTTACCTTAATTAAGCGTTTGCATATAAGCAAATTTAGTACTATTAGTATTATTATTATTAATGTTATTGTTATTAATATGACAACTAAAGACAACTCTGAAACCTTTAGTGACTTTTATGTCTTTTCCTTTTTTCTCTACTAAAGTGTTAGACACAGTTAAATTAGTTTAATTTCAGTTTTTCAAACATTTTATTTTAAAGCAAATTTTTGTTAAATATTATTTATATCCAACTCTATAACTCGCTTATTGTTGGTCCTACAAGAAAAATGCAAATAACTATTTTGTAGGAAATTTTATCGGCTTTAATTTTGAAAGAAAGATAAAAATTGATAGGAGTAACTGTTTTCGAGATATAAGCAAAAAACCAATAAGAAAACTGTGACTGTTACTGAACAAAAATGTAATTCGGTTTTCAATGTTTGAGACGAAGACGAAACTGCAGCATTTAAAAACGACTCTGAAGACTTCAGTGACTTTTATGTCACTTCCTTTTTCTTCTAATAAAGTATTGGACCCAATAAATTAAGTGTATTTTAAATCACAAGACATTTTCTGTTAAAGCACTTTTTTTTTAAATATTAATTATTTTCAATCATATATCTCGCTTATGGTTAGTCCTACATGAAAAATGCAAATAACTATTTTGTAGGAAATTTTATCAGCTTGAATTTTAGTAAAAAGATAAAAATTGATAGGAGTAACTGTTTTCGAGATATAAGCAAGAAACCAAAACACTGTTACCTTAATTAAGCGTTTGCATATAAGCAAATTTAGTACTATTAGTATTATTATTATTAATGTTATTGTTATTAATATGACAACTAAAGACAACTCTGAAACCTTTAGTGACTTTTATGTCTTTTCCTTTTTTCTCTACTAAAGTGTTAGACACAGTTAAATTAGTTTAATTTCAGTTTTTCAAACATTTTATTTTAAAGCAAATTTTTGTTAAATATTATTTATATCCAACTCTATAACTCGCTTATGGTTGGTCCTACAAGAAAAATGCAAATAACTATTCTGTAGAATATTTTATCAGCTTTAATTTTGAAAGAAAGACAAAAATTCATAGGAGTAACTGTTTTCGAGATATAAGCAAGAAACCAAAAAACTGTTACCTTAATAAAGCGCTTGCATATAAGCAGATTTAGTACTATTAGTATTATTATTATTAATGTTATTGTTATTAATATGACGACTAAAAACGATTCTGAAAACTTTGGTGACTTTTATGCCCTTTTCTTTTTTCTCTACTAAAGTGTTAGACACAATTAATTTAGTTTAATTTCAGTATTTCAAACATTTTATTTTTAAGCAAGTTTTTGTTAAATATTATTTATATCCAACTTTATAACTCGCTTATGGTTGGTCCTACAAGAAAAATGCAAATAACTATTTTGTAGGAAATGTTATCAGCTTTAATTTTGAAAAAAAGATAAAAATTGATAGGAGTAACTGTTTTCGAGATATAAGCAAAAAACCAAAGTAAAAACTGTTACCGTTTCAGAACAAAAATGTAATTCAGTTTTCAATGTTTGAGACGAAGACGAAAATGCAGCATTTAAAATCGACTCTGAAGACTTCAGTGACTTATATGTCACCCCCTTTTTTTTCTAATAAAGTATTGGACCTAATAAATTAAGTGTATTTTAAATCACTAGACATTTTCTGTTAAAGCACTTCTTTTTTAAATATTAATTATTTTCAATCTTATATCTCGCTTATGGTTAGTCCTACATAAAAAATGCAAATAACTATTTTGTAGGAAATTTTATCAGCTTGAATTTTAGTAAAAAGATAAAAATTGATAGGAGTAACTGTTTTCGAGATATGAGCAAGAAACCAAAACACTGTTACCTTAATTAAGCGTTTGCATATAAGCAAATTTAGTACTATTAGTATTATTATTATTAATGTTATTGTTATTAATATGACGATTAAAGACTACTTTGAAACCTTTAGTGACTTTTATGTCTTCTTCTTTTTCCTCTACTAAAGTGTTAGACACAATTAAATTAGTTTAATTTTTGTTTTTCAAACATTTTATTTTAAAGCAAATTTTTGTTAAATATTATTTATATCCAACTCTATAACTCGCTTATGGTTGGTCCTACAAGAAAAATGCAAATAACTATTTTGTAGGAAATTTTATCAGCTTTAATTTTGAAAGAAAGATAAAAATTGATAGGAGTAACTGTTTTCGAGATATAAGCAAAAAACCAATAAGAAAACTGTGACTGTTACTGAACAAAAATGTAATTCGGTTTTCAATGTTTGAGACGAAGACGAAACTGCAGCATTTAAAAACGACTCTGAAGATTTCAGTGACTTTTATGTCACTTTCTTTTTCTTCTAATAAAGTATTGGACCCAATAAATTAAGTGTATTTTAAATCACAAGACATTTTCTGTTAAAGCACTTTTTTTTTAAATATTAATTATTTTCAATCATATATCTCGCTTATGGTTAGTCCTACATAAAAAATGCAAATAACTATTTTGTAGGAAATTTTATCAGCTTGAATTTTAGTAAAAAGATAAAAATTGATAGGAGTAACTGTTTTCGAGATATAAGCAAGAAACCAAAACACTGTTACCTTAATTAAGCGTTTGCATATAAGCAAATTTAGTACTATTAGTATTATTATTATTAATGTTATTGTTATTAATATGACAACTAAAGACAACTCTGAAACCTTTAGTGACTTTTATGTCTTTTCCTTTTTTCTCTACTAAAGTGTTAGACACAGTTAAATTAGTTTAATTTCAGTTTTTCAAACATTTTATTTTAAAGCAAATTTTTGTTAAATATTATTTATATCCAACTCTATAACTCGCTTATGGTTGGTCCTACAAGAAAAATGCAAATAACTATTCTGTAGAATATTTTATCAGCTTTAATTTTGAAAGAAAGACAAAAATTCATAGGAGTAACTGTTTTCGAGATATAAGCAAAAAACCAAAAAACTGTTACCTTAATAAAGCGCTTGCATATAAGCAGATTTAGTACTATTAGTATTATTATTATTAATGTTATTGTTATTAATATGACGACTAAAAACGATTCTGAAGACTTTGGTGACTTTTATGTCCTTTTCTTTTTTCTCTACTAAAGTGTTAGACACAATTAATTTAGTTTAATTTCAGTATTTCAAACATTTTATTTTTAAGCAAGTTTTTGTTAAATATTATTTATATCCAACTCTATAACTCGCTTATGGTTGGTCCTACAAGAAAAATGCAAATAACTATTTTGTAGGAAATTTTATCAGCTTTAATTTTGACAGAAAGATAAAAATTGATAGGAGTAACTGTTTTCGAGATATAAGCAAAAAACCAATAAGAAAACTGTGACTGTTACTGAACAAAAATGTAATTCAGTTTTCAATGTTTGAGACGAAGACGAAACTGCAGCATTTAAAAACGACTCTGAAGACTTCAGTGACTTTTATGTCACTTCCTTTTTCTTCTAATAAAGTATTGGACCCAATAAATTAAGTGTATTTTAAATCACAAGACATTTTCTGTTAAAGCACTTTTTTTTTAAATATTAATTATTTTCAATCATATATCTCGCTTATGGTTAGTCCTACATGAAAAATGCAAATAACTATTTTGTAGGAAATTTTATCAGCTTGAATTTTAGTAAAAAAATAAAAATTGATAGGAGTAACTGTTTTCGAGATATAAGCAAGAAACCAAAACACTGTTACCTTAATTAAGCGTTTGCATATAAGCAAATTTAGTACTATTAGTATTATTATTATTAATGTTATTGTTATTAATATGACAACTAAAGACAACTCTGAAACCTTTAGTGACTTTTATGTCTTTTCCTTTTTCCTCTACTAAAGTGTTAGACACAATTAAATTAGTTTAATTTCAGTTTTTCAAACATTTTATTTTAAAGCAAATTTTTGTTAAATATTATTTATATCCAACTCTATAACTCGTTTATGGTTGGTCCTACAAGAAAAATGCAAATAACTATTTTGTAGAAAATTTTATCAGCTTTAATTTTGAAAAAAAGACAAAAATTTATAGGAGTAACTGTTTTCGAGATATAAGCAAGAAACCAAAAAACTGTTACCTTAATAAAGCGCTTGCATATAAGCAGATTTAGTACTATTAGTATTATTATTATTAATGTTATTGTTATTAATATGACGACTAAAAACAATTCTGAAGACTTTGGTGACTTTTATGTCTTTTTCTTTTTTCTCTACTAAAGTGTTAGACACAATTAATTTAGTTTAATTTCAGTATTTCAAACATTTTATTTTTAAGCAAGTTTTTGTTAAATATTATTTATATCTAACTTTATAACTCGCTTATGGTTGGTCCTACAAGAAAAATGCAAATAACTATTTTGTAGGAAATGTTATCAGCTTTAATTTTGAAAGAAAGATAAAAATTGATAGGAGTAACTGTTTTCGAGATATAAGCAAAAAACCAAAGTAAAAACTGTTACCGTTTCAAAACAAAAATGTAATTCAGTTTTCAATGTTTGAGACGAAGACGAAAATGAAGCATTTAAAATCGACTCTGAAGACTTCAGTGACTTATATGTCACTCCCTTTTTTTTTTAATAAAGTATTGGACCTATTAAATTAAGTGTATTTTAAATCACAAGACATTTTCTGTTAATGCACTTCTTTTTTAAATATTAATTATTTTCAATCTTATATCTCGCTTATGGTTAGTCCTACATAAAAAATGCAAATAACTATTTTGTAGGAAATTTTATCAGCTTGAATTTTAGTAAAAAAATAAAAATTGATAGGAGTAACTGTTTTCGAGATATGAGCAAGAAACCATAACACTGTTACCTTAATTAAGCGTTTGCATATAAGCAAATTTAGTACAATTAGTATTATTATTATTATTAATGTTATTGTTATTAATATGACGATTAAAGACAACTTTGAAACCTTTAGTGACTTTTATGTCTTCTTCTTTTTCCTCTACTAAAGTGTTAGACACAATTAAATTAGTTTAATTTCAGTTTTTCAAACATTTTATTTTAAAGCAAATTTTTGTTAAATATTATTTATAACCAACTCTATAACTCGCTTATGGTTGGTCCTACAAGAAAAATGCAAATAACTATTTTGTAGGAAATTTTATCAGCTTTAATTTTGACAGAAAGATAAAAATTGATAGGAGTAACTGTTTTCGAGATATAAGCAAAAAACCAATAAGAAAACTGTGACTGTTACTGAACAAAAATGTAATTCAGTTTTCAATGTTTGAGACAAAGACGAAACTGCAGCATTTAAAAACGACTCTAAAGACTTCAGTGACCTTTCTGTCACCTCTTTTTTCTTCTAATAAAGTATTGGACCCAATAAATTAAGTGTATTTTAAATCACAAGACATTTTCTGTTGAAGCACTTTTTTTTAAATTTTAATTATTTTCAAACTTATATCTCGCTTATGGTTAGTCCTACATTAAAAATGCAATTAACTATTTTGTAGGAAATTTTATCAGCTTTAATTTTAGTAAAAAGATAAAAATTGATAGGAGTAACTGTTTTCGAGATATAAGCAAGAAACCAAAAAATTGTTACCTGAATTAAGCGTTTGCATGTAAGCAAATTTAGTACTATTAGTATTATTATTATTAATGTTATTGTTATTAATATGACGACTAAAAACGATTCTGAAGACTTTGGTGACTTTTATGTCTTTTTCTTTTTTCTCTACTAAAGTGTTAGACACAATTAATTTAGTTTAATTTCAGTATTTCAAACATTTAATTTTTAAGCAAGTTTTTGTTAAATATTATTTATATCCAACTTTATAACTCGCTTATGGTTGGTCCTGCAAGAAAAATGCAAATAACTATTTTGTAGGAAATTTTATCAGCTTTATTTTGAAAAAAAAATAAAAACTGATAGGAGTAATTGTTTTCGAGATATAAGCAAAAAACCAAAGTGAAAACTGTTACCGTTTCAGAACAAAAATGTAATTCAGTTTTCAATGTTTGAGACGAAGACGAAAATGCAGCATTTACAATCGACTCTGAAGACTTCAGTGACTTATATGTCACCCCCTTTTTCTTCTAATAAAGTATTGGACCTAATAAATTAAGTGTATTTTAAATCACAAGACATTTTCTGTTAAAGCACTTTTTTTTAAATATTAATTATTTTCAAACTTATATCTCGCTTATGGTTAGTCCTACATGAAAAATGCAAATAACTATTTTGTAGGAAATTTTATCAGCTTGAATTTTAGTAAAAAGATAAAAATTGATAGGAGTAACTGTTTTCGAGATATGAGCAAGAAACCAAAACACTGTTACCTTAATTAAGCGTTTGCATATAAGCAAATTTAGTACTATTAGTATTATTATTATTAATGTTATTGTTATTAATATGACGATTAAAGACAACCTTGAAACCTTTAGTGACTTTTATGTCTTCTTTTTCCTCTACTAAAGTGTTAGACACAATTAAATTAGTTTAATTTCAGTTTTTCAAACATTTTATTTTAAAGCAAATTTTTGTTAAATATTATTTATATCCAACTCTATAACTCGTTTATGGTTGGTCCTACAAGAAAAATGCAAATAACTATTTTGTAGAAAATTTTATCAGCTTTAATTTTGAAAAAAAGACAAAAATTTATAGGAGTAACTGTTTTCGAGATATAAGCAAGAAACCAAAAAACTGTTACCTTAATAAAGCGCTTGCATATAAGCAGATTTAGTACTATTAGTATTATTATTATTAATGTTATTGTTATTAATATGACGACTAAAAACAATTCTGAAGACTTTGGTGACTTTTATGTCTTTTTCTTTTTTCTCTACTAAAGTGTTAGACACAATTAATTTAGTTTAATTTCAGTATTTCAAACATTTTATTTTTAAGCAAGTTTTTGTTAAATATTATTTATATCTAACTTTATAACTCGCTTATGGTTGGTCCTACAAGAAAAATGCAAATAACTATTTTGTAGGAAATGTTATCAGCTTTAATTTTGAAAGAAAGATAAAAATTGATAGGAGTAACTGTTTTCGAGATATAAGCAAAAAACCAAAGTAAAAACTGTTACCGTTTCAAAACAAAAATGTAATTCAGTTTTCAATGTTTGAGACGAAGACGAAAATGAAGCATTTAAAATCGACTCTGAAGACTTCAGTGACTTATATGTCACTCCCTTTTTTTTTTTAATAAAGTATTGGACCTAATAAATTAAGTGTATTTTAAATCACAAGACATTTTCTGTTAAAGCACTTCTTTTTTAAATATTAATTATTTTCAATCTTATATCTCGCTTATGGTTAGTCCTACATAAAAAATGCAAATAACTATTTTGTAGGAAATTTTATCAGCTTGAATTTTAGTAAAAAAATAAAAATTGATAGGAGTAACTGTTTTCGAGATATGAGCAAGAAACCAAAACACTGTTACCTTAATTAAGCGTTTGCATATAAGCAAATTTAGTACAATTAGTATTATTATTATTAATGTTATTGTTATTAATATGACGATTAAAGACAACTTTGAAACCTTTAGTGACTTTTATGTCTTCTTCTTTTTCCTCTACTAAAGTGTTAGACACAATTAAATTAGTTTAATTTCAGTTTTTCAAACATTTTATTTTAAAGCAAATTTTTGTTAAATATTATTTATATCAAACTCTATAACTCGCTTATGGTTGGTCCTACAAGAAAAATGCAAATAACTATTTTGTAGGAAATTTTATCAGCTTTAATTTTGACAGAAAGATAAAAATTGATAGGAGTAACTGTTTTCGAGATATAAGCAAAAAACCAATAAGAAAACTGTGACTGTTACTGAACAAAAATGTAATTCAGTTTTCAATGTTTGAGACAAAGACGAAACTGCAGCATTTAAAAACGACTCTAAAGACTTCAGTGACCTTTCTGTCACCTCTTTTTTCTTTTAATAAAGTATTGGACCCAATAAATTAAGTGTATTTTAAATCACAAGACATTTTCTGTTGAAGCACTTTTTTTTAAATTTTAATTATTTTCAAACTTATATCTCGCTTATGGTTAGTCCTACATTAAAAATGCAATTAACTATTTTGTAGGAAATTTTATCAGCTTTAATTTTAGTAAAAAGATAAAAATTGATAGGAGTAACTGTTTTCGAGATATAAGCAAGAAACCAAAAAATTGTTACCTGAATTAAGCGTTTGCATGTAAGCAAATTTAGTACTATTAGTATTATTATTATTAATGTTATTGTTATTAATATGACGACTAAAAACGATTCTGAAGACTTTGGTGACTTTTATGTCTTTTTCTTTTTTCTCTACTAAAGTGTTAGACACAATTAATTTAGTTTAATTTCAGTATTTCAAACATTTAATTTTTAAGCAAGTTTTTGTTAAATATTATTTATATCCAACTTTATAACTCGCTTATGGTTGGTCCTGCAAGAAAAATGCAAATAACTATTTTGTAGGAAATTTTATCAGCTTTATTTTGAAAAAAAAATAAAAACTGATAGGAGTAATTGTTTTCGAGATATAAGCAAAAAACCAAAGTGAAAACTGTTACCGTTTCAGAACAAAAATGTAATTCAGTTTTCAATGTTTGAGACGAAGACGAAAATGCAGCATTTACAATCGACTCTGAAGACTTTAGTGACTTATATGTCACCCCCTTTTTCTTCTAATAAAGTATTGGACCTAATAAATTAAGTGTATTTTAAATCACAAGACATTTTCTGTTAAAGCACTTTTTTTTAAATATTAATTATTTTCAAACTTATATCTCGCTTATGGTTAGTCCTACATGAAAAATGCAAATAACTATTTTGTAGGAAATTTTATCAGCTTGAATTTTAGTAAAAAGATAAAAATTGATAGGAGTAACTGTTTTCGAGATATGAGCAAGAAACCAAAACACTGTTACCTTAATTAAGCGTTTGCATATAAGCAAATTTAGTACTATTAGTATTATTATTATTAATGTTATTGTTATTAATATGACGATTAAAGACAACCTTGAAACCTTTAGTGACTTTTATGTCTTCTTTTTCCTCTACTAAAGTGTTAGACACAATTAAATTAGTTTAATTTCAGTTTTTCAAACATTTTATTTTAAAGCAAATTTTTGTTAAATATTATTTATATCCAACTCTATAACTCGCTTATGGTTGGTCCTACAAGAAAAATGCAAATAACTATTTTGTAGGAAATTTTATCAGCTTTAATTTCGAAAAAAGATAAAAATTGATAGGAGTAACTGTTTTCGAGATATAAGCAAGAAACCAAAAAACTTTTACCTTAATAAAGCGCTTGCATATTAGCAGATTTAGTACTATTAGTATTATTATTATTAATGTTATTGTTATTAATATGACGACTAAAAACGATTCTGAAGACTTTGGTGACTTTTATGTCTTTTTCTTTTTTCTCTACTAAAGTGTTAGACTCAATTAATTTAGTTTAATTTCGGTTTTTCAAACATTTTATTTAAAGCAAATTTTTGTTAAATATTATTTATATCCAACTCTATAACTCGCTTATGGTTGGTCCTACAAGAAAAATGCAAATAACTATTTTGTAGGAAGCTTTATCAGCTTTAATTTTAAAAGAAAGATAAAAATTGATAGGAGTAACTGTTTTCGAGATATAAGCAAAAAACCAATAAGAAAACTGTAACAGTTACTGAACAAAAATGTAATTCAGTTTTCAATGTTTGAGACGAAGACGAAAATGCAGCATTTAAAATCGACTCTGAAGACCTCAGTGACTTATATGTCACCCCCTTTTTTTTTTTAATAAAGTATTGGACCTAATAAATTAAGTGTATTTTAAATCACAAGACATTTTCTGTTAAAGCACTTCTTTTTTAAATATTAATTATTTTCAATCTTATATCTCGCTTATGGTTAGTCCTACATAAAAAATGCAAATAACTATTTTGTAGGAAATTTTATCAGCTTGAATTTTAGTAAAAAAATAAAAATTGATAGGAGTAACTGTTTTCGAGATATGAGCAAGAAACCAAAACACTGTTACCTTAATTAAGCGTTTGCATATAAGCAAATTTAGTACAATTAGTATTATTATTATTAATGTTATTGTTATTAATATGACGATTAAAGACAACTTTGAAACCATTAGTGACTTTTATGTCTTCTTCTTTTTCCTCTACTAAAGTGTTAGACACAATTAAATTAGTTTAATTTCAGTTTTTCAAACATTTTATTTTAAAGCAAATTTTTGTTAAATATTATTTATATCCAACTCTATAACTCGCTTATGGTTGGTCCTACAAGAAAAATGCAAATAACTATTTTGTAGGAAATTTTATCAGCTTTAATTTTAGTAAAAAGATAAAAATTGATAGGAGTAACTGTTTTCGAGATATAAGCAAGAAACCAAAAAATTGTTACCTGAATTAAGCGTTTGCATGTAAGCAAATTTAGTACTATTAGTATTATTATTATTAATGTTATTGTTATTAATATGACGACTAAAAACGATTCTGAAGACTTTGGTGACTTTTATGTCTTTTTCTTTTTTCTCTACTAAAGTGTTAGACACAATTAATTTAGTTTAATTTCAGTAATTCAAACATTTAATTTTTAAGCAAGTTTTTGTTAAATATTATTTATATCCAACTTTATAACTCGCTTATGGTTGGTCCTACAAGAAAAATGCAAATAACTATTTTGTAGGAAATTTTATCAGCTTTATTTTGAAAAAAAAATAAAAACTGATAGGAGTAATTGTTTTCGAGATATAAGCAAAAAACCAAAGTGAAAACTGTTACCGTTTCAGAACAAAAATGTAATTCAGTTTTCAATGTTTGAGACGAAGACGAAAATGCAGCATTTACAATCGACTCTGAAGACTTCAGTGACTTAAATGTCACCTCCTTTTTCTTCTAATAAAGTATTGGACCTAATAAATTAAGTGTATTTTAAATCACAAGACATTTTCTGTTAAAGCACTTTTTTTTAAATATTAATTATTTTCAAACTTATATCTCGCTTATGGTTAGTCCTACATAAAAAATGCAAATAACTATTTTGTAGGAAATTTTATCAGCTTGAATTTTAGTAAAAAGATAAAAATTGATAGGAGTAACTGTTTTCGAGATATGAGCAAGAAACCAAAACACTGTTACCTTAATTAAGCGTTTGCATATAAGCAAATTTAGTACTATTAGTATTATTATTATTAATGTTATTGTTATTAATATGACAACTAAAGACAACTCTGAAACCTTTAGTGACTTTTATGTCTTTTCCTTTTTCCTCTACTAAAGTGTTAGACACAATTAAATTAGTTTAATTTCAGTTTTTCAAACATTTTATTTTAAAGCAAATTTTTGTTAAATATTATTTATATCCAACTCTATAACTCGTTTATGGTTGGTCCTACAAGAAAAATGCAAATAACTATTTTGTAGGAAATTTTATCAGCTTTAATTTTGAAAAAAAGACAAAAATTCATAGGAGTAACTGTTTTCGAGATATAAGCAAGAAACCAAAAAACTGTTACCTTAATAACGCGCTTGCATATAAGCAGATTTAGTACTATTAGTATTATTATTATTAATGTTATTGTTATTAATATGACGACTAAAAACGATTCTGAAGACTTTGGTGACTTTTATGTCTTTTTCTTTTTTGTCTACTAAAGTGTTAGACACAATTAATTTAGTTTAATTTCAGTATTTCAAACATTTAATTTTTAAGCAAGTTTTTGTTAAATATTATTTATATCCAACTTTATAACTCGCTTATGGTTGGCCCTACAAGAAAAATGCAAATAACTATTTTGTAGGAAATGTTATCAGCTTTAATTTTGAAAAAAAGATAAAAATTGATAGGAGTAACTGTTTTCGACATATAAGCAAAAAACCAAAGTAAAAACTGTTACCGTTTCAGAACAAAAATGTAATTCAGTTTTCAATGTTTGAGACGAAGACGAAAATGCAGCATTTAAAATCGACTCTGAAGACTTCAGTGACTTATATGTCACCCCCCTTTTTTTTTTAATAAAGTATTGGACCTAATAAATTAAGTGTATTTTAAATCACAAGACATTTTCTGTTAAAGCACTTCTTTTTTAAATATTAATTATTTTCAATCTTATATCTCGCTTATGGTTAGTCCTACATAAAAAATGCAAATAACTATTTTGTAGGAAATTTTATCAGCTTGAATTTTAGTAAAAAAATAAAAATTGATAGGAGTAACTGTTTTCGAGATATGAGCAAGAAACCAAAACACTGTTACCTTAATTAAGCGTTTGCATATAAGCAAATTTAGTACAATTAGTATTATTATTATTAATGTTATTGTTATTAATATGACGATTAAAGACAACTTTGAAACCTTTAGTGACTTTTATGTCTTCTTCTTTTTCCTCTACTAAAGTGTTAGACACAATTAAATTAGTTTAATTTCAGTTTTTCAAACATTTTATTTTAAAGCAAATTTTTGTTAAATATTATTTATATCCAACTCTATAACTCGCTTATGGTTGGTCCTACAAGAAAAATGCAAATAACTATTTTGTAGGAAATTTTATCAGCTTTAATTTTGACAGAAAGATAAAAATTGATAGGAGTAACTGTTTTCGAGATATAAGCAAAAAACCAATAAGAAAACTGTGACTGTTACTGAACAAAAATGTAATTCAGTTTTCAATGTTTGAGACGAAGACGAAACTGCAGCATTTAAAAACGACTCTGAAGACTTCAGTGACTTTTATGTCACTTCCTTTTTCTTCTAATAAAGTATTGGACCCAATAAATTAAGTGTATTTTAAATCACAAGACATTTTCTGTTAAAGCACTTTTTTTTTAAATATTAATTATTTTCAATCATATATCTCGCTTATGGTTAGTCCTACATGAAAAATGCAAATAACTATTTTGTAGGAAATTTTATCAGCTTGAATTTTAGTAAAAAGATAAAAATTGATAGGAGTAACTGTTTTCGAGATATAAGCAAGAAACCAAAACACTGTTACCTTAATTAAGCGTTTGCATATAAGCAAATTTAGTACTATTAGTATTATTATTATTAATGTTATTGTTATTAATATGACAACTAAAGACAACTCTGAAACCTTTAGTGACTTTTATGTCTTTTCCTTTTTCCTCTACTAAAGTGTTAGACACAATTAAATTAGTTTAATTTCAGTTTTTCAAACATTTTATTTTAAAGCAAATTTTTGTTAAATATTATTTATATCCAACTCTATAACTCGTTTATGGTTGGTCCTACAAGAAAAATGCAAATAACTATTTTGTAGAAAATTTTATCAGCTTTAATTTTGAAAAAAAGACAAAAATTTATAGGAGTAACTGTTTTCGAGATATAAGCAAGAAACCAAAAAACTGTTACCTTAATAAAGCGCTTGCATATAAGCAGATTTAGTACTATTAGTATTATTATTATTAATGTTATTGTTATTAATATGACGACTAAAAACAATTCTGAAGACTTTGGTGACTTTTATGTCTTTTTCTTTTTTCTCTACTAAAGTGTTAGACACAATTAATTTAGTTTAATTTCAGTATTTCAAACATTTTATTTTTAAGCAAGTTTTTGTTAAATATTATTTATATCTAACTTTATAACTCGCTTATGGTTGGTCCTACAAGAAAAATGCAAATAACTATTTTGTAGGAAATGTTATCAGCTTTAATTTTGAAAGAAAGATAAAAATTGATAGGAGTAACTGTTTTCGAGATATAAGCAAAAAACCAAAGTAAAAACTGTTACCGTTTCAAAACAAAAATGTAATTCAGTTTTCAATGTTTGAGACGAAGACGAAAATGAAGCATTTAAAATCGACTCTGAAGACTTCAGTGACTTATATGTCACTCCCTTTTTTTTTTAATAAAGTATTGGACCTAATAAATTAAGTGTATTTTAAATCACAAGACATTTTCTGTTAAAGCACTTCTTTTTTAAATATTAATTATTTTCAATCTTATATCTCGCTTATGGTTAGTCCTACATAAAAAATGCAAATAACTATTTTGTAGGAAATTTTATCAGCTTGAATTTTAGTAAAAAAATAAAAATTGATAGGAGTAACTGTTTTCGAGATATGAGCAAGAAACCAAAACACTGTTACCTTAATTAAGCGTTTGCATATAAGCAAATTTAGTACAATTAGTATTATTATTATTAATGTTATTGTTATTAATATGACGATTAAAGACAACTTTGAAACCTTTAGTGACTTTTATGTCTTCTTCTTTTTCCTCTACTAAAGTGTTAGACACAATTAAATTAGTTTAATTTCAGTTTTTCAAACATTTTATTTTAAAGCAAATTTTTGTTAAATATTATTTATATCCAACTCTATAACTCGCTTATGGTTGGTCCTACAAGAAAAATGCAAATAACTATTTTGTAGGAAATTTTATCAGCTTTAATTTTGACAGAAAGATAAAAATTGATAGGAGTAACTGTTTTCGAGATATAAGCAAAAAACCAATAAGAAAACTGTGACTGTTACTGAACAAAAATGTAATTCAGTTTTCAATGTTTGAGACAAAGACGAAACTGCAGCATTTAAAAACGACTCTAAAGACTTCAGTGACCTTTCTGTCACCTCTTTTTTCTTCTAATAAAGTATTGGACCCAATAAATTAAGTGTATTTTAAATCACAAGACATTTTCTGTTGAAGCACTTTTTTTTAAATTTTAATTATTTTCAAACTTATATCTCGCTTATGGTTAGTCCTACATTAAAAATGCAATTAACTATTTTGTAGGAAATTTTATCAGCTTTAATTTTAGTAAAAAGATAAAAATTGATAGGAGTAACTGTTTTCGAGATATAAGCAAGAAACCAAAAAATTGTTACCTGAATTAAGCGTTTGCATGTAAGCAAATTTAGTACTATTAGTATTATTATTATTAATGTTATTGTTATTAATATGACGACTAAAAACGATTCTGAAGACTTTGGTGACTTTTATGTCTTTTTCTTTTTTCTCTACTAAAGTGTTAGACTCAATTAATTTAGTTTAATTTCGGTTTTTCAAACATTTTATTTAAAGCAAATTTTTGTTAAATATTATTTATATCCAACTCTATAACTCGCTTATGGTTGGTCCTACAAGAAAAATGCAAATAACTATTTTGTAGGAAGCTTTATCAGCTTTAATTTTAAAAGAAAGATAAAAATTGATAGGAGTAACTGTTTTCGAGATATAAGCAAAAAACCAATAAGAAAACTGTAACAGTTACTGAACAAAAATGTAATTCAGTTTTCAATGTTTGAGACGAAGACGAAAATGCAGCATTTAAAATCGACTCTGAAGACCTCAGTGACTTATATGTCACCCCCTTTTTTTTTTAATAAAGTATTGGACCTAATAAATTAAGTGTATTTTAAATCACAAGACATTTTCTGTTAAAGCACTTCTTTTTTAAATATTAATTATTTTCAATCTTATATCTCGCTTATGGTTAGTCCTACATAAAAAATGCAAATAACTATTTTGTAGGAAATTTTATCAGCTTGAATTTTAGTAAAAAAATAAAAATTGATAGGAGTAACTGTTTTCGAGATATGAGCAAGAAACCAAAACACTGTTACCTTAATTAAGCGTTTGCATATAAGCAAATTTAGTACAATTAGTATTATTATTATTAATGTTATTGTTATTAATATGACGATTAAAGACAACTTTGAAACCATTAGTGACTTTTATGTCTTCTTCTTTTTCCTCTACTAAAGTGTTAGACACAATTAAATTAGTTTAATTTCAGTTTTTCAAACATTTTATTTTAAAGCAAATTTTTGTTAAATATTATTTATATCCAACTCTATAACTCGCTTATGGTTGGTCCTACAAGAAAAATGCAAATAACTATTTTGTAGGAAATTTTATCAGCTTTAATTTTAGTAAAAAGATAAAAATTGATAGGAGTAACTGTTTTCGAGATATAAGCAAGAAACCAAAAAATTGTTACCTGAATTAAGCGTTTGCATGTAAGCAAATTTAGTACTATTAGTATTATTATTATTAATGTTATTGTTATTAATATGACGACTAAAAACGATTCTGAAGACTTTGGTGACTTTTATGTCTTTTTCTTTTTTCTCTACTAAAGTGTTAGACACAATTAATTTAGTTTAATTTCAGTATTTCAAACATTTAATTTTTTAAGCAAGTTTTTGTTAAATATTATTTATATCCAACTTTATAACTCGCTTATGGTTGGTCCTACAAGAAAAATGCAAATAACTATTTTGTAGGAAATTTTATCAGCTTTATTTTGAAAAAAAAATAAAAACTGATAGGAGTAATTGTTTTCGAGATATAAGCAAAAAACCAAAGTGAAAACTGTTACCGTTTCAGAACAAAAATGTAATTCAGTTTTCAATGTTTGAGACGAAGACGAAAATGCAGCATTTACAATCGACTCTGAAGACTTCAGTGACTTAAATGTCACCCCCTTTTTCTTCTAATAAAGTATTGGACCTAATAAATTAAGTGTATTTTAAATCACAAGACATTTTCTGTTAAAGCACTTTTTTTTAAATATTAATTATTTTCAAACTTATATCTCGCTTATGGTTAGTCCTACATGAAAAATGCAAATAACTATTTTGTAGGAAATTTTATCAGCTTGAATTTTAGTAAAAAGATAAAAATTGATAGGAGTAACTGTTTTCGAGATATGAGCAAGAAACCAAAACACTGTTACCTTAATTAAGCGTTTGCATATAAGCAAATTTAGTACTATTAGTATTATTATTATTAATGTTATTGTTATTAATATGACGATTAAAGACAACCTTGAAACCTTTAGTGACTTTTATGTCTTCTTTTTCCTCTACTAAAGTGTTAGACACAATTAAATTAGTTTAATTTCAGTTTTTCAAACATTTTATTTTAAAGCAAATTTTTGTTAAATATTATTTATATCCAACTCTATAACTCGCTTATGGTTGGTCCTACAAGAAAAATGCAAATAACTATTTTGTAGGAAATTTTATCAGCTTTAATTTTGAAAAAAGATAAAAATTGATAGGAGTAACTGTTTTCGAGATATAAGCAAGAAAACAAAAAACTGTTACCTTAATAAAGCGCTTGCATATTAGCAGATTTAGTACTATTAGTATTATTATTATTAATGTTATTGTTATTAATATGACGACTAAAAACGATTCTGAAGACTTTGGTGACTTTTATGTCTTTTTCTTTTTTCTCTACTAAAGTGTTAGACTCAATTAATTTAGTTTAATTTCGGTTTTTCAAACATTTTATTTAAAGCAAATTTTTGTTAAATATTATTTATATCCAACTCTATAACTCGCTTATGGTTGGTCCTACAAGAAAAATGCAAATAACTATTTTGTAGGAAGCTTTATCAGCTTTAATTTTAAAAAAAAGATAAAAATTGATAGGAGTAACTGTTTTCGAGATATAAGCAAAAAACCAATAAGAAAACTGTAACAGTTACTGAACAAAAATGTAATTCAGTTTTCAATGTTTGAGACGAAGACGAAAATGCAGCATTTACAAACGACTCTAAAGACTTCAGTGACCTTTCTGTCACCTCTTTTTTCTTCTAATAAAGTATTGGACCCAATAAATTAAGTGTATTTTAAATCACAAGACATTTTCTGTTGAAGCACTTTTTTTTAAATTTTAATTATTTTCAAACTTATATCTCGCTTATGGTTAGTCCTACATTAAAAATGCAATTAACTATTTTGTAGGAAATTTTATCAGCTTTAATTTTAGCAAAAAGATAAAAATTGATAGGAGTAACTGTTTTCGAGATATAAGCAAGAAACCAAAAAATTGTTACCTGAATTAAGCGTTTGCATGTAAGCAAATTTAGTACTATTAGTATTATTATTATTAATGTTATTGTTATTAATATGACGACTAAAAACGATTCTGAAGACTTTGGTGACTTTTATGTCTTTTTCTTTTTTCTCTACTAAAGTGTTAGACACAATTAATTTAGTTTAATTTCAGTATTTCAAACATGTAATTTTTAAGCAAGTTTTTGTTAAATATTATTTATATCCAACTTTATAACTCGCTTATGGTTGGTCCTACAAGAAAAATGCAAATAACTATTTTGTAGAAAATTTTATCAGCTTTAATTTTGAAAAAAAGATAAAAATTGATAGGAGTAACTGTTTTCGAGATATAAGCAAAAAACCAAAGTGAAAACTGTTACAGTTACTTAACAAAAATGTAATTCAGTTTTCAATGTTTGAGACGAAGACGAAAATGCAGCATTTAAAAACGACTCTGAAGACTTCAGTGACTTTTATGTCACTTCCTTTTTCTTCTAATAAAGTATTGGACCCAATAAATTAAGTGTATTTTAAATCACAAGACATTTTCTGTTAAAGCACTTTTTTTTTTAAATATTAATTATTTTCAATCATATATCTCGCTTATGGTTAGTCCTACATGAAAAATGCAAATAACTATTTTGTAGGAAATTTTATCAGCTTGAATTTTAGTAAAAAGATAAAAATTGATAGGAGTAACTGTTTTCGAGATATAAGCAAGAAACCAAAACACTGTTACCTTAATTAAGCGTTTACATATAAGCAAATTTAGTACTATTAGTATTATTATTATTAATGTTATTGTTATTAATATGACAACTAAAGACAACTCTGAAACCTTTAGTGACTTTTATGTCTTTTCCTTTTTTCTCTACTAAAGTGTTAGACACAGTTAAATTAGTTTAATTTCAGTTTTTCAAACATTTTATTTTAAAGCAAATTTTTGTTAAATATTATTTATATCCAACTCTATAACTCGCTTATGGTTGGTCCTACAAGAAAAATGCAAATAACTATTTTGTAGAATATTTTATCAGCTTTAATTTTGAAAGAAAGACAAAAATTCATAGGAGTAACTGTTTTCGAGATATAAGCAAGAAACCAAAAAACTGTTACCTTAATAAAGCGCTTGCATATAAGCAGATTTAGTACTATTAGTATTATTATTATTAATGTTATTGTTATTAATATGACGACTAAAAACGATTCTGAAGACTTTGGTGACTTTTATGTCTTTTTCTTTTTTCTCTACTAAAGTGTTAGACACAATTAATTTAGTTTAATTTCAGTATTTCAAACATTTTATTTTTAAGCAAGTTTTTGTTAAATATTATTTATATCCAACTTTATAACTCGCTTATGGTTGGTCCTACAAGAAAAATGCAAATAACTATTTTGTAGGAAATGTTATCAGCTTTAATTTTGAAAGAAAGATAAAAATTGATAGGAGTAACTGTTTTCGAGATATAAGCAAAAAACCAAAGTAAAAACTGTTACCGTTTCAGAACAAAAATGTAATTCAGTTTTCAATGTTTGAGACGAAGACGAAAATGCAGCATTTAAAATCGACTCTGAAGACTTCAGTGACTTATATGTCACCCCCTTTTTTTTTTAATAAAGTATTGGACCTAATAAATTAAGTGTATTTTAAATCACAAGACATTTTCTGTTAAAGCACTTCTTTTTTAAATATTAATTATTTTCAATCTTATATCTCGCTTATGGTTAGTCCTACATAAAAAATGCAAATAACTATTTTGTAGGAAATTTTATCAGCTTGAATTTTAGTAAAAAGATAAAAATTGATAGGAGTAACTGTTTTCGAAATATGAGCAAGAAACCAAAACACTGTTACCTTAATTAAGCGTTTGCATATAAGCAAATTTAGTACTATTAGTATTATTATTATTAATGTTATTGTTATTAATATGACGATTAAAGACAACTTTGAAACCTCTAGTGACTTTTATGTCTTCTTCTTTTTCCTCTACTAAAGTGTTAGACACAATTAAATTAGTTTAATTTCAGTTTTTCAAACATTTTATTTTAAAGCAAATTTTTGTTAAATATTATTTATATCCAACTCTATAACTCTCTTATGGTTGGTCCTACAAGAAAAATGCAAATAACTATTTTGTAGGAAATTTTATCAGCTTTAATTTTGAAAGAAAGATAAAAATTGATAGGAGTAACTGTTTTCGAGATATAAGCAAAAAACCAATAAGAAAACTGTGACTGTTACTGAACAAAAATGTAATTCGGTTTTCAATGTTTGAGACGAAGACGAAACTGCAGCATTTAAAAACGACTCTGAAGACTTTAGTGACTTTTATGTCACTTCCTTTTTCTTCTAATAAAGTATTGGACCCAATAAATTAAGTGTATTTTAAATCACAAGACATTTTCTGTTAAAGCACTTTTTTTTTAAATATTAATTATTTTCAATCATATATCTCGCTTATGGTTAGTCCTACATGAAAAATGGAAATAACTATTTTGTAGGAAATTTTATCAGCTTGAATTTTAGTAAAAAGATAAAAATTGATAGGAGTAACTGTTTTCGAGATATAAGCAAGAAACCAAAACATTGTTACCTTAATTAAGCGTTTGCATATAAGCAAATTTAGTACTATTAGTATTATTATTATTAATGTTATTGTTATTAATATGACAACTAAAGACAACTCTGAAACCTTTAGTGACTTTTATGTCTTTTTCTTTTTCCTCTACTAAAGTGTTAGACTCAATTAATTTAGTTTAATTCCGGTTTTTCAAGCATTTTATTTTAAAGCAAATTTTTGTTAAATATTAAAAACTATAAAATGGCTTAGATTGCCTAAAAACACAGATCACACATGATCTTTTGCATAAAAATGAGAAAACGCTCATGTAACACAAAATAAGCTTCATTTTGGCTTAGAAAACTAAGCTTACTTTTGCTACTACTATTATTTTTATTTTTATTATTATTATTATTATTACTATTATTTTTATTATTATTATTACTATTATTATTATTATTATTATTATTATTATTAATATTATTATTATTAAATACCGATTATAACTTTTGTATAGTAAATGTTTTTATACCAGTTTTAAAATGAGTTATTAATTTTAGACAATTTCTTGCCTAAAAACACAGATCACAGATGATCTCTTGCATAGAAATGAGAAAACGCTCAGATAACACAAAATAAGCATCATTTTTGCTTAGAAAAACTAAGCTTTAATGTAGAAAGAAATTTATTATTATAAGTATTATTATCATTATTATTATTATTATTATTATTATTATTGTTTCTTTTATTACTATTATTATTATTATTATTATTATTATTATTATTATTATTATTATTATTATTGTTATTATTATTATTATTATTATTATTAACTTTTGTATAGTAAATGTTTTTATACCAGTTTTAAAATGAGTTATTAATTTTATTCAATTTCTTGCCTAAAAACACAGATCACAGATGATCTCTTGCATAGAAATGAGAAAACGCTCATATAACACACAAAATAAGCATCATTTTTGCTTAGAAAAACTAAGCTTTAATTTAGAAAGAAATTCATTATTATAAGTATTATTATCATTATTATTATTATTATTATTTCTTTTATTACTATTATTATTATTATTATTATTATTATTATTATTATTACTATTATTATTATTATTATTATTACTATTATTATTATTATTATTATTATTACTATTATTATTATTATTATTATTAACTATTGTATAGTAAATGTTTTTATACCAGTTTTAAAATGAGTTATTAATTTTAGACAATTTCTTGCCTAAAAATACAGATCACAGATGATTTCTTGCATAGAAATGAGAAAGCGCTCATATAACACACAAAATAAGCTTCATTTTTGCTTAGAAAACTAAGCTTACTTTTATTTCTATTATTATTTTTATTATTATTATTATTATTATTATTATTATTATTATTATTATTATTATTATTATTATTATTGTTATTATTATTATTATTATTATTATTATTATTATTATTATTATTAACTTTTGTATAGTAAATGTTTTTATACCAGTTTTAAAATGAGTTATTAATTTTAGACAATTTCTTGCATAGAAATGAGAAAGCGCTCATATAACACACAAAATAAGCTTCATTTTTGCTTAGAAAACTAAGCTTACTTTTATTTCTATTATTATTTTTATTATTATTATTGTTATTATTTTTATTATTATTACAAATTTTTGTTAAATATTATTTATATCCATCTCTATAACTCGCTTATTCTTGGTCCTACAAAAAAAATGCAAATAACTATTTTGTAGGAAATTTTATCAGCTTTAATTTTAGTAAAGAGATAAAAATTGATAGGAGTAACTGTTTTCGAGATATAAGCAAAAAACCAAAAAACTGTTACCTTAATAAAGCGCTTTCATATAAGCAAATTTAGTACTATTAGTATTATTATTATTAATGTTATTGTTATTAAAATGACGACTAAAAAAGACTCTAAAGACTTTGGTGACTTTTATGTCTTCTCCTTTTTCCTATACTAAAGTGTTAGACTCAATTAATTTAGTTTAATTTCGGTTTTTCAAACATTTTATTTTAAAGCAAATTTTTGTTGAAGATTATTTATATCCAACTCTATAACTCGCTTATGGTTGGTCTTACAAAAAAAATGCAAATAACTATTTTGTAGGAAATTTTATCAGCTTTAGTCGTCATATTAATAACAATAACATTAATAATAATAATACTAATAGTACTAAATTTGCTTATATGCAAACGCTTAATTAAGGTAACAGTGTTTTGGTTTCTTGCTTATATCTCGAAAACAGTTACTCCTGTCAATTTTTATCTTTTTACTAAAATTAAAGCTGATTTAGTATTTTGTGCTAGAATACAGCGTTTTTGTTAGATTTATTAACAATTTTGTCTATTTTAAGCAATGAAACGAATAGGATTAGCTGCCTTTATCCAAAGTGATACATAAATTGCTCTTTTATGCCAGATTAATACGTTTTTAGAGCTTGAATTTTAGTAAAAAGATAAAAATTGATAGGAGTAACTGTTTTCGAGATATAAGCAAGAAACCAAAACACTGTTACCTTAATTAAGCGTTTGCATATAAGCAAATTTAGTACTATTAGTATTATTATTATTAATGTTATTGTTATTAATATGACAACTAAAGACAACTCTGAAACCTTTAGTGACTTTTATGTCTTTTCCTTTTTTCTCTACTAAAGTGTTAGACACAGTTAAATTAGTTTAATTTCAGTTTTTCAAACATTTTATTTTAAAGCAAATTTTTGTTAAATATTATTTATATCCAACTCTATAACTCGCTTATGGTTGGTCCTACAAGAAAAATGCAAATAACTATTTTGTAGAATATTTTATCAGCTTTAATTTTGAAAGAAAGACAAAAATTCATAGGAGTAACTGTTTTCGAGATATAAGCAAGAAACCAAAAAACTGTTACCTTAATAAAGCGCTTGCATATAAGCAGATTTAGTACTATTAGTATTATTATTATTAATGTTATTGTTATTAATATGACGACTAAAAACGATTCTGAAGACTTTGGTGACTTTTATGTCTTTTTCTTTTTTCTCTACTAAAGTGTTAGACACAATTAATTTAGTTTAATTTCAGTATTTCAAACATTTTATTTTTAAGCAAGTTTTTGTTAAATATGATTTATATCCAACTTTATAACTCGCTTATGGTTGGTCCTACAAGAAAAATGCAAATAACTATTTTGTAGGAAATGTTATCAGCTTTAATTTTGAAAGAAAGATAAAAATTGATAGGAGTAACTGTTTTCGAGATATAAGCAAAAAACCAAAGTAAAAACTGTAACAGTTACTGAACAAAAATGTAATTCAGTTTTCAATGTTTGAGACGAAGACGAAAATGCAGCATTTACAAACGACTCTAAAGACTTCAGTGACCTTTCTGTCACCTCTTTTTTCTTCTAATAAAGTATTGGACCCAATAAATTAAGTGTATTTTAAATCACAAGACATTTTCTGTTGAAGCACTTTTTTTTAAATTTTAATTATTTTCAAACTTATATCTCGCTTATGGTTAGTCCTACATTAAAAATGCAATTAACTATTTTGTAGGAAATTTTATCAGCTTTAATTTTAGTAAAAAGATAAAAATTGATAGAAGTAACTGTTTTCGAGATATAAGCAAGAAACCAAAACACTGTTACCTTAATTAAGCGTTTGCATATTAGCAAATTTAGTACTATTAGTATTATTATTAATGTTATTGTTATTAATATTACGATTAAAGACAACTTTGAAACCTTTAGTGACTTTTATGTCTTCTTCTTTTTCCTCTACTAAAGTGTTAGACACAATTAAATTAGTTTAATTTCAGTTTTTCAAACATTTTATTTTAAAGCAAATTTTTGTTAAATATTATTTATATCCAACTCTATAACTCGCTTATGGTTGGTCCTACAAGAAAAATGCAAATAACTATTTTGTAGGAAATTTTATCAGCTTTAATTTTGAAAAAAAAATAAAAATTGATAGGAGTAACTGTTTTCGAGATATAAGCAAAAAACCAATAAGAAAACTGTGACTGTTACTGAACAAAAATGTAATTCGGTTTTCAATGTTTGAGACGAAGACGAAACTGCAGCATTTAAAAACGACTCTGAAGACTTCAGTGACTTTTATGTCACTTCCTTTTTCTTCTAATAAAGTATTGGACCCAATAAATTAAGTGTATTTTAAATCACAAGACATTTTCTGTTAAAGCACTTTTTTTTTAAATATTAATTATTTTCAATCATATATCTCGCTTATGGCTAGTCCTACATGAAAAATGCAAATAACTATTTTGTAGGAAATTTTATCAGCTTGAATTTTAGTAAAAAGATAAAAATTGATAGGAGTAACTGTTTTCGAGATATAAGCAAGAAACCAAAACACTGTTACCTTAATTAAGCGTTTGCATATAAGCAAATTTAGTACTATTAGTATTATTATTATTAATGTTATTGTTATTAATATGACAACTAAAGACAACTCTGAAACCTTTAGTGACTTTTATGTCTTTTCCTTTTTTCTCTACTAAAGTGTTAGACACAGTTAAATTAGTTTAATTTCAGTTTTTCAAACATTTTATTTTAAAGCAAATTTTTGTTAAATATTATTTATATCCAACTCTATAACTCGCTTATGGTTGGTCCTACAAGAAAAATGCAAATAACTATTTTGTAGAATATTTTATCAGCTTTAATTTTGAAAGAAAGACAAAAATTCATAGGAGTAACTGTTTTCGAGATATAAGCAAGAAACCAAAAAACTGTTACCTTAATAAAGCGCTTGCATATAAGCAGATTTAGTACTATTAGTATTATTATTATTAATGTTATTGTTATTAATATGACGACTAAAAACGATTCTGAAGACTTTGGTGACTTTTATGTCTTTTTCTTTTTTCTCTACTAAAGTGTTAGACACAATTAATTTAGTTTAATTTCAGTATTTCAAACATTTTATTTTTAAGCAAGTTTTTGTTAAATATGATTTATATCCAACTTTATAACTCGCTTATGGTTGGTCCTACAAGAAAAATGCAAATAACTATTTTGTAGGAAATGTTATCAGCTTTAATTTTGAAAGAAAGATAAAAATTGATAGGAGTAACTGTTTTCGAGATATAAGCAAAAAACCAAAGTAAAAACTGTTACCGTTTCAGAACAAAAATGTAATTCAGTTTTCAATGTGTGAGACGAAGACGAAAATGCAGCATTTAAAATCGACTCTGAAGACTTCAGTGACTTTTATGTCACTTCCTTTTTCTTCTAATAAAGTATTGGACCCAATAAATTAAGTGTATTTTAAATCACAAGACATTTTCTGTTGAAGCACTTTTTTTTAAATTTTAATTATTTTCAAACTTATATCTCGCTTATGGTTAGTCCTACATTAAAAATGCAATTAACTATTTTGTAGGAAATTTTATCAGCTTTAATTTTAGTAAAAAGATAAAAATTGATAGAAGTAACTGTTTTCGAGATATAAGCAAGAAACCAAAACACTGTTACCTTAATTAAGCGTTTGCATATTAGCAAATTTAGTACTATTAGTATTATTATTAATGTTATTGTTATTAATATTACGATTAAAGACAACTTTGAAACCTTTAGTGACTTTTATGTCTTCTTCTTTTTCCTCTACTAAAGTGTTAGACACAATTAAATTAGTTTAATTTCAGTTTTTCAAACATTTTATTTTAAAGCAAATTTTTGTTAAATATTATTTATATCCAACTCTATAACTCGCTTATGGTTGGTCCTACAAGAAAAATGCAAATAACTATTTTGTAGGAAATTTTATCAGCTTTAATTTTGAAAAAAAAATAAAAATTGATAGGAGTAACTGTTTTCGAGATATAAGCAAAAAACCAATAAGAAAACTGTGACTGTTACTGAACAAAAATGTAATTCGGTTTTCAATGTTTGAGACGAAGACGAAACTGCAGCATTTAAAAACGACTCTGAAGACTTCAGTGACTTTTATGTCACTTCCTTTTTCTTCTAATAAAGTATTGGACCCAATAAATTAAGTGTATTTTAAATCACAAGACATTTTCTGTTAAAGCACTTTTTTTTTAAATATTAATTATTTTCAATCATATATCTCGCTTATGGTTAGTCCTACATGAAAAATGCAAATAACTATTTTGTAGGAAATTTTATCAGCTTGAATTTTAGTAAAAAGATAAAAATTGATAGGAGTAACTGTTTTCGAGATATAAGCAAGAAACCAAAACACTGTTACCTTAATTAAGCGTTTGCATATAAGCAAATTTAGTACTATTAGTATTATTATTATTAATGTTATTGTTATTAATATGACAACTAAAGACAACTCTGAAACCTTTAGTGACTTTTATGTCTTTTCCTTTTTTCTCTACTAAAGTGTTAGACACAGTTAAATTAGTTTAATTTCAGTTTTTCAAACATTTTATTTTAAAGCAAATTTTTGTTAAATATTATTTATATCCAACTCTATAACTCGCTTATGGTTGGTCCTACAAGAAAAATGCAAATAACTATTTTGTAGAATATTTTATCAGCTTTAATTTTGAAAGAAAGACAAAAATTCATAGGAGTAACTGTTTTCGAGATATAAGCAAGAAACCAAAAAACTGTTACCTTAATAAAGCGCTTGCATATAAGCAGATTTAGTACTATTAGTATTATTATTATTAATGTTATTGTTATTAATATGACGACTAAAAACGATTCTGAAGACTTTGGTGACTTTTATGTCTTTTTCTTTTTTCTCTACTAAAGTGTTAGACACAATTAATTTAGTTTAATTTCAGTATTTCAAACATTTTATTTTTAAGCAAGTTTTTGTTAAATATGATTTATATCCAACTTTATAACTCGCTTATGGTTGGTCCTACAAGAAAAATGCAAATAACTATTTTGTAGGAAATGTTATCAGCTTTAATTTTGAAAGAAAGATAAAAATTGATAGGAGTAACTGTTTTCGAGATATAAGCAAAAAACCAAAGTAAAAACTGTTACCGTTTCAGAACAAAAATGTAATTCAGTTTTCAATGTGTGAGACGAAGACGAAAATGCAGCATTTAAAATCGACTCTGAAGACTTCAGTGACTTATATGTCACCCCCTTTTTTTTTAATAAAGTATTGGACCTAATAAATTAAGTGTATTTTAAATCACAAGACATTTTCTGTTAAAGCACTTCTTTTTTAAATATTAATTATTTTCAATCTTATATCTCGCTTATGGTTAGTCCTACACAAAAAATGCAAATAACTATTTTGTAGGAAATTTTATCAGCTTAAATTTTAGTAAAAAGATAAAAATTGATAGGAGTAACTGTTTTCGAGATATGAGCAAGAAACCAAAACACTGTTACCTTAATTAAGCGTTTGCATATAAGCAAATTTAGTACTATTAGTATTATTATTATTAATGTTATTGTTATTAATATGACGATTAAAGACAACTTTGAAACCTTTAGTGACTTTTATGTCTTCTTCTTTTTCCTCTACTAAAGTGTTAGACACAATTAAATTAGTTTAATTTCAGTTTTTCAAACATTTTATTTTAAAGCAAATTTTTGTTAAATATTATTTATATCCAACTCTATAACTCGCTTATGGTTGGTCCTACAAGAAAAATGCAAATAACTATTTTGTAGGAAATTTTATCAGCTTTAATTTTGAAAGAAAGATAAAAATTGATAGGAGTAACTGTTTTCGAGATATAAGCAAAAAACCAATAAGAAAATTGTGACTGTTACTGAACAAAAATGTAATTCGGTTTTCAATGTTTGAGACGAAGACGAAACTGCAGCATTTAAAAACGACTCTGAAGACTTCAGTGACTTTTATGTCACTTCCTTTTTCTTCTAATAAAGTATTGGACCCAATAAATTAAGTGTATTTTAAATCACAAGACATTTTCTGTTAAAGCACTTTTTTTTTAAATAGTAATTATTTTCAATCATATATCTCGCTTATGGTTAGTCCTACATGAAAAATGCAAATAACTATTTTGTAGGAAATTTTATCAGCTTGAATTTTAGTAAAAAGATAAAAATTGATAGGAGTAACTGTTTTCGAGATATAAGCAAGAAACCAAAACACTGTTACCTTAATTAAGCGTTTGCTTATAAGCAAATTTAGTACTATTAGTATTATTATTATTAATGTTATTGTTATTAATATGACAACTAAAGACAACTCTGAAACCTTTAGTGACTTTTATGTCTTTTCCTTTTTTCTCTACTAAAGTGTTAGACACAGTTAAATTAGTTTAATTTCAGTTTTTCAAACATTTTATTTTAAAGCAAATTTTTGTTAAATATTATTTATATCCAACTCTATAACTCGCTTATGGTTGGTCCTACAAGAAAAATGCAAATAACTATTTTGTAGAATATTTTATCAGTTTTAATTTTGAAAGAAAGACAAAAATTCATAGGAGTAACTGTTTTCGAGATATAAGCAAGAAACCAAAAAACTGTTACCTTAATAAAGCGCTTGCATATAAGCAGATTTAGTACTATTAGTATTATTATTATTAATGTTATTGTTATTAATATGACGACTAAAAACGATTCTGAAGACTTTGGTGACTTTTATGTCTTTTTCTTTTTTCTCTACTAAAGTGTTAGACACAATTAATTTAGTTTAATTTCAGTATTTCAAACATTTTATTTTTAAGCAAGTTTTTGTTAAATATGATTTATATCCAACTTTATAACTCGCTTATGGTTGGTCCTACAAGAAAAATGCAAATAACTATTTTGTAGCAAATGTTATCAGCTTTAATTTTGAAAGAAAGATAAAAATTGATAGGAGTAACTGTTTTCGAGATATAAGCAAAAAACCAAAGTAAAAACTGTTACCGTTTCAGAACAAAAATGTAATTCAGTTTTCAATGTGTGAGACGAAGACGAAAATGCAGCATTTAAAATCGACTCTGAAGACTTCAGTGACTTATATGTCACCCCCTTTTTTTTAAATAAAGTATTGGACCTAATAAATTAAGTGTATTTTAAATCACAAGACATTTTCTGTTAAAGCACTTCTTTTTTAAATATTAATTATTTTCAATCTTATATCTCGCTTATGGTTAGTCCTACACAAAAAATGCAAATAACTATTTTGTAGGAAATTTTATCAGCTTGAATTTTAGTAAAAAGATAAAAATTGATAGGAGTAACTGTTTTCGAGATATGAGCAAGAAACCAAAACACTGTTACCTTAATTAAGCGTTTGCATATAAGCAAATTTAGTACTATTAGTATTATTATTATTAATGTTATTGTTATTAATATGACGATTAAAGACAACTTTGAAACCTTTAGTGACTTTTATGTCTTCTTCTTTTTCCTCTACTAAAGTGTTAGACACAATTAAATTAGTTTAATTTCAGTTTTTCAAACATTTTATTTTAAAGCAAATTTTTGTTAAATATTATTTATATCCAACTCTATAACTCGCTTATGGTTGGTCCTACAAGAAAAATGCAAATAACTATTTTGTAGGAAATTTTATCAGCTTTAATTTTGAAAGAAAGATAAAAATTGATAGGAGTAACTGTTTTCGAGATATAAGCAAAAAACCAATAAGAAAACTGTGACTGTTACTGAACAAAAATGTAATTCGGTTTTCAATGTTTGAGACGAAGACGAAACTGCAGCATTTAAAAACGACTCTGAAGACTTCAGTGACTTTTATGTCACTTCCTTTTTCTTCTAATAAAGTATTGGACCCAATAAATTAAGTGTATTTTAAATCACAAGACATTTTCTGTTAAAGCACTTTTTTTTTAAATATTAATTATTTTCAATCATATATCTCGCTTATGGTTAGTCCTACATGAAAAATGCAAATAACTATTTTGTAGGAAATTTTATCAGCTTGAATTTTAGTAAAAAGATAAAAATTGATAGGAGTAACTGTTTTCGAGATATAAGCAAGAAACCAAAACACTGTTACCTTAATTAAGCGTTTGCATATAAGCAAATTTAGTACTATTAGTATTATTATTATTAATGTTATTGTTATTAATATGACAACTAAAGACAACTCTGAAACCTTTAGTGACTTTTATGTCTTTTCCTTTTTTCTCTACTAAAGTGTTAGACACAGTTAAATTAGTTTAATTTCAGTTTTTCAAACATTTTATTTTAAAGCAAATTTTTGTTAAATATTATTTATATCCAACTCTATAACTCGCTTATGGTTGGTCCTACAAGAAAAATGCAAATAACTATTTTGTAGAATATTTTATCAGCTTTAATTTTGAAAGAAAGACAAAAATTCATAGGAGTAACTGTTTTCGAGATATAAGCAAGAAACCAAAAAACTGTTACCTTAATAAAGCGCTTGCATATAAGCAAATTTAGTACTATTAGTATTATTATTATTAATGTTATTGTTATTAATATGACGACTAAAAACGACTCTGAAGATTTTGGTGACTTTAATGTCTTCTCCTTTTTCTTATACTAAAGTGTTAGACTCAATTAATTTAGTTTAATTTCGGTTTTTCAAACATTTTATTTTAAAGCAAATTTTTGTTAAAGATTATTTATATCCAACTCTATAACTCGCTTATGGTTGGTCTTACAAAAGAAATGCAAATAACTATTTTGTAGGAAATTTTATCAGCTTTAATTTTGAAAGAACGATAAAAATTGATAGGAGTAATTGTTTTCGAGATATAAGCAAAAAACCAAAGTGAAAACTGTTACAGTTACTGAACAAAAATGTAATTCAGTTTTCAATGTTTGAGACGAAGACGAAAATGCAGCATTTAAAAACGACTCTGAAGACTTCAGTGACTTTTATGTCACCTAGTTTTTTTTCTAATAAAGTATTGGACCCAATAAATTAAGTGTATTTTGAATCACAAGACATTTTCTGTTAAAGCACTTTTTTTTAAAATAATAATTATTTTCAAACTTATATCTCGCTTATGGTTAGTTCTACATAAAAAATGCAAATAACTATTTTGTAGGAAATTTTATCAGCTTAAATTTTAGTAAAAAGATAAAAATTGATAGGAGTAACTGTTTTCGAGATATAAGCAAGAAACTGTTACCTTAATTAAGCGCTTGCATATAAGCAAATTTAGTAATATTAGTATTATTATTATTAATGTTATTGTTATTAATATGACGACTAAAAACGACTCTCAAGACTTTGGTGACTTTTATGTCTTCTCCTTTTTCCTCTACTAAAGTGTTAGTCTTAATTAATTTAGTTTAATTTCGGATTTTCAAACATTTTATTTTAAAGCAAATTTTTGTTAAAGGTAATTTATATCCAACTCTATAACTCGCTTATGGTTGGTTCTACAAAAAAAATGCGAATAACTATTTTGTAGAAAATTTTATCAGCTTTAATTTTGAAAGAAAGATAAAAATTGATAGGAGTAACTGTTTTCGAGATATAAGCAAAAAACCAATAAGAAAACTGTAACTGTTACTGAACAAAAATGTAATTCAGTTTTCAATGTTTGAGACAAAGACGAAAATGCAGCATTTAAAATCGACTCGGAAGACTTCAGTGACTTTTATGTCTCCTCCTTTTTCTTCTAATAAAGTATTGGACCCATTAAATTAAGTGTATTTTAAATCACAAGACATTTTCTGTCAAAGCACTTTTTTTTTAAATATTAATTATTTTCAAACTTATATCCCGCTTATGGTTAGTCCTACATAAAAAATGCAAACAACTATTTTGTAGGAAATTTTATCAGCCTTAATTTTTGTAAAAAGATAAAAATTGATAGGAGTAACTGTTTTCGAGATATAAGCAAGAAACTGTTGCCTTAATTAAGCGCTTGCATATAAGCAAATTTAGTAATATTAGTATTATTATTATTAATGTTATTGTTATTAATATGACGACTAAAAACGACTCTCAAGACTTTGGTGACTTTTATGTCTTCTCCTTTTTCTTCTACTAATGTGTTAGTCTTAATTAATTTAGTTTAATTTCGGTTTTTCAAACATTTTATTTTAAAGCAAATTTTTGTTAAAGATTATTTATATCCAACTCTATAACTCGCTTATGGTTGGTCCTACAAAAAAAAATGCGAATAACTATTTTGTAGAAAATTTTATCAGCTTTAATTTTGAAAGAAAGATAAAAATTGATAGGAGTAACTGTTTTCGAGATATAAGCAAAAAACCAATAAGAAAACTGTAACTGTTACTGAACAAAAATGTAATTCAGTTTTCAATGTTTGAGACAAAGACGAAAATGCAGCATTTAAAATTGACTCTGAAGACTTCAGTGACCTTTCTGTCACCTCCTTTTTCTTCTAATAAAGTATTGGACATAATAAATTAAGTGTATTTTAAATCACAAGACATTTTCTGTTAAAGCACATTTTTTTTTAAATATTAATTATTTTCAAACTTATATCTCGCTTATGGTTAGTCCTACCTGAAAAATGCAAATTACTATTTTGTAGGAAATTTTATCAGCTTTAATTTTAGTGAAAAGATAAAAATTGATAGGAGTAACTGTTTTCGAGATATAAGCAAGAAACCAAAAAACTGTTACCTTAATTAAGGGCTTGCATATAAGCAAATTTAGTACTAAAAGCAACTCTGAAGGCTTTGGTGACTTTTATGTCACCTCCTTTTTCTTCTAATAAAGTACTGAACCCATTAAATTAAGTGTATTTTAAATCACAAGACATTTTCTGTTAAAGCACTTTTTTTTAAATATTAATTATTTTCAAACTTATATCTCGCTTATGGTTAGTTCTACATAAAAAATGCAAATAACTATTTTGTAGGAAATTTTATCAGCTTTAATTTTAGTAAAAAGATAAAAATTGATAGAAGTAACTGTTTTCGAGATATAAGCATGAAACTGTTACCTTAATTAAGCGCTTGCATATAAGCAAATTTAGTAATATTAGTATTATTATTATTAATGTTATTGTTATTAATATGACGACTAAAAACGACTCTCAAGACTTTGGTGACATTTATGTCTTCTCCTTTTTCCTCCACTAAAGTGTTAGTCTATTATTATTATTATTATTATTATTATTATTATTGTTATTATTATTATTATTATTAGTTTTATTATTATTATTAGTTTTATTATTATTATTATTTTTATTATTATTATTATTATTATTAACTTTTGTATAGTAAATATTTTTATACCAGTTTTAAAATGAGTTATTAATTTTAGCCAATTTCTTGCCTTAAAACTATCAAATGACTTAGATTGCCTAAAAACACAGATCACACATGATCTTTTGCATAGAAATGAGAAAAGCTCATATAACACAAAATAAGCTTCATTTTTGCTTAGAAAACTAAGCTTACTTTTATTACTACTATTATTATTATTTTTATTATTATTATTATTATTACTATTATTTTTATTATTATTATTTATTATTATTATTATTATTATTATCATTATTATTATTATTATTATTATTATTATTATTATTATTATTATTATTAATATTATTATTATTATTATTATTAAAAACCGATTATAACTTTTGTATAGTAAATGTTTTTATACCAGTTTTAAAATGAGTTATTAATTTTAGACAATTTTTTGCCTAAAAAACAGATCACAGATGATCTCTTGCATAGAAATGAGAAAACGCACAGATAACACAAAATAAGCATCATTTTTGCTTAGAAAAACTAAGCTTTAATTTAGAAAGAAATTCATTATTATAAGTATTATTATCATTATTATTATTATTATTATTATTATTATTATTATTCCTTTTATTACTATTATTATTATTATTATTATTATTATTATTATTATTATTATTATTATTATTATTAACTTTTGTATAGTAAATGTTTTTATACCAGTTTTAAAATGAGTTATTAATTTTATTCAATTTCTTGCCTAAAAACACAGATCACAGATGATCTCTTGCATAGAAATGAGAAAACGCTCATATAACACACAAAATAAGCTTCATTTTTGCTTAGAAAACTAAGCTTACTTTTATTACTATTATTATTATTTTTATTATTATTATTATTATTGTTAATATTATTATTATTATTACTATTATTATTATTATTATTATTATTATGATTATTATTATTATTAACTTTTGTATAGTAAATGTTTTTATACCAGTTTTAAAATGAGCTTTTAATTTTAGACAATTTCTTGTCTAAAAACACAGATCACAGATGATCTCTTGCATAGAAATGAGAAAACGCTCATATAACACACAAAATAAGCTTCATTTTTGCTTAGAAAACTAAGCTTACTTTTATTACTATTATTATTATTTTTATTATTATTATTATTATTATTACTATTATTATTATTATTATTATTATTACTATTATTATTATTATTATTATTATTATTGTTATTATTATTAACTTTTGTATAGTAAATGTTTTTATACCAGTTTTAAAATGAGTTATTAATTTTAGACAATTTCTTGCCTAAAAATACAGATCACAGATGATTTCTTGCATAGAAATGAGAAAACGCTCATATAACACACAAAATAAGCTTCATTTTTGCTTAGAAAACTAAGCTTACTTTTATTACTATTATTATTTTTATTATTATTATTATTTTTATTATTATTATTATTATTATTATTATTATTATTATTATTATTATTATTATTATTATTTATTATTATTATTATTATTATTATTATTATTATTATTATTATTATTATTATTAAAAAATTATATAAAAAAGACAGATAACGTCGTATTCTGACACAAAAAAACGAATTACGTTATAGACTTGACGAGAACGGTGTATCTCGGACTCTTATAGGACTCTTATAGGGTCAAAAAGTATCAGTTTGGATTAAAACAAATTATTTTTGTTGACTCTCAGTCTGAATTCATCAGTTCAAACAAAAACGGCTTATTTTAGACGATCTTTTGCTTTGAACATGAAAACATACATCGAACAGACTAAAAACGTATTAATCTGGCATAAAAGAGCAATTTATGTATCACTTTGAATAAAGGCAGCTAATCCTATTCGTTTCATTGCTTAAAATAGACAAAATTGTTAATAAATCAAACAAAAACGCTGTATTCTAACACAAAATACTAATTACATTATAGTTTCGACGAGAATAGCTTATTTGGAATGATTCTATGCTGCCAAACGAGTAAATTTTTATTAAACAGACGCCAAACATCATGTTTTGTCCTATAAAGACATTTTATGTTGCAGTTTGTATTAAAACAAAATATTTTCGTTGATTCTTTGTTAGAAGCAACAAACCTAACATTAAAGAATCTGAAAACTTTGTATTCGGACACAAACCACCGAATTTTGTATCAGTTTAGACAAAAACGGTTGATTTTCGACAATATTTTGCTTTGAACAAGCAAACTTATATCAAACTGACTAAAAACGTTTTATTTTAGCACAAAACAAAAGATTTGCGTTATAGTCTTAACGAGAGCTGTTAATTTCAAACGGTTCTATGCTTTGAAACGAGTAAACTTTTACTGTACAGAGGAAAAACATCTTATTTCGCCTTTTAAACGTCTTATTCTGGCTGAAAACTGCAAATTATATATTACTCTAGATAAAAGCAATTTATCCTGATTACTCCTTTACTTAGAATAGAGTAAACTTGTATAAAACTTAATGAAAACTTTAAATTTCGTCTCAAAGAAATAATTTACGTTATAGTTTTGACCAGCACTGTTTATTTCAAACGATTTTATGATTCGAAACTAATGAACTTTTATGGGGCAGATGCAAAACCACATATTACCATATAAAGCGTTGTTTTAAAGCAAATTATTACCTTTTGCAACAAGAAATTTCACGTCAAAGAAACTGAAAACATCGTATCCATGCACAAATATCGAATTACGTATCAGTTTAGGCAAATACAGCTTATTTTAAACGATTCCTTGCTATAAACAAGAAAAATTTTATCAAACATATTGAAAATGTCTTATTCTTGAAAATAAGAGCAAATTATGTATCAGTTTTAACAAAAGCGGATTACTCTGTTTGATTCTATGCTTAGAGTAGAGTAAACTACTATAAAACGTAATGAAAACTTTATATTCAAGCTCAAAAGAACAAATTACGTTATAGTTTTGAGAAAAAAAAATTGAACAAGTGCAAAAGCTAATACTTTGCTTTAAAATAACGATTTATGTGGTAATATGGTATTTTGCATCTGTACTATAAAAGTTTACTCGTTTCGCTCCATTGAATCATTCGAAATAAATTATTTTGACACAACAACGAAAATAATTATTTGTTTAAACTGTAACATGTCGTTTATATAAAACGAACTAAGACGTTTGGCATCTGTTTAGTGAAAGTTTTCTCGTTTGGGGCATAAAATCGTTTGAAATTAACAGTTCTGGTCAAAACTAAACGTAAATTATATCTTTGAGACGAAATTTAAAGTTTACATTAAGTTTTATACAAGTTTGCTCTATTCTAAGCAAAGGAGTAATCAGGATAAACTGCATTTATCCAAAGTAATACATAATTTGCAGTTTTGCGCCAGAATAAGACGTTTTTAATCTTTTTAATGTAAGTTTTCGTGTTCAAAAGAAAGAATCGTCTAAAATAAGCAATTTGTGTCCAGACTGAAACGTAATTTGATTTTCTGGGCCTGAATAAGAGGTTTTCAGTTTCTTTGATGTAAGGTTTCTTGTTTGTAACAATGAATAAACGAAAATCATTGGTTTTAATCCAAACTGTGAACTCTTAATTTCAAACGATTTTATGCCCCCAAACGAGAAAACTTTCACTAAACAGATGCCAAACGTCTTAGTTCGTTTTATAAAAACGACTTATGTTACAGTTTAAACAAAAACAAATTATTTTCGTTGTTGTTGTGTCAAAATAATTTATTTCGAATGATTCAATGGAGCGAAACGAGTAAACTTTTATAGGACAGATGCAAAATACCATATTACCACATAAATCGTTATTTTAAAGCAAAGTATTAGCTTTTGCACTTGTTCAATTAAAGTTTGCTTACTTCGAAATATGTAGTCGTCCGAAATAATTTTTTTTGTCAAAACTATAACGTAATTTGTTCTTTTGAGCTTGAATATAGAGTTTTCATTACGTTTTATAGTAGTTTACTCTACTCTAAGCATAGAATCAAACAGAGTAATCCGCTTTTGTTAAAACTGATACATAATTTGCTCTTATTTTCGAGAATAAGACATTTTCAATATGTTTGATAAAATTTTTCTTGTTTATAGCTAGGAATCGTTTAAAATAAGCTGTATTTGCCTAAACTGATACGTAATTCGATATTTGTGCATGGATACGATGTTTTCAGTTTCTTTGACGTGAAATTTCTTGTTGCAAAAGGTAATAATTTGCTTTAAAACAACGCTTTATATGGTAATATGTGGTTTTGCATCTGCCCCATAAAAGTTCATTAGTTTCGAATCATAAAATCGTTTGAAATAAACAGTGCTGGTCAAAACTATAACGTAAATTATTTCTTTGAGACGAAATTTAAAGTTTTCATTAAGTTTTATACAAGTTTACTCTATTCTAAGGAAAGGAGTAATCAGGATAAATTGCTTTTATCTAGAGTAATATATAATTTGCAGTTTTCAGCCAGAATAAGACGTATTTATTCTTTTTAATGTAAGTTTTTGTATTTAAATCAAAGGATCGTCTAAAGTAAGCAGTTTTTGTCCAGACTGAAACGTAATTCGAATTTCTGTGCCTGAATAAGGGGTTTTCAGTTACTTTGATGTAAGGTTTCATGTTTGTAACAATGAATTAACGAAAATAATTGGTTTTTATCCAAATTGTGGCATGAATCGTTTTTAAAAGGCGAAATAAGATGTTTTTCCGCTGTACAGTGAAAGTTTACTCGTTTCAAAGCATAGAACCGTTTGAAATTAACAGCTCTCGTTAAGACTATAACGCAAATCTTTTGTTTTGTGCTAAAATAAGACGTTTTTAGTCAGTTTGATATAAGTTTTCTTGTTCAAAGCAAAATATTGTCGAAAATCAACCGTTTTTGTCTAAACTGATACAAAATTCGGTGGTTTGTGTCCGAATACAAAGTTTTCAGATTCTTTAATGTTAGGTTTGCTGCTTCTAACAAAGAATCAACGAAAATATTTTGTTTTAATACAAACTGCAATATAAAATGTCTTTATAGGACAAAACATGATGTTTGGCATCTGTTTATTAAAAATTTACTCGTTTGGAAGCATAGAATCATTCCAAATAAGCTATTCTCGTCGAAACTATAATGTAATTAGTATTTTGTGCTAGAATACAGCGTTTTTGTTAGATTTATTAACAATTTTGTCTATTTTAAGCAATGAAACGAATAGGATTAGCTGCCTTTATTCAAAGTGATACATAAATTGCTCTTTTATGCCAGATTAATACCTTTTTAGTCTGTTCGATGTAAGTTTTCTTGTTCAAAGCAAAAGATCGTCTAAAATAAGCCGTTTTTGTTTAAACTGATAAACAATTCAGACTGAGATTTAACAAAAATAATTTGTTTTAATCCAAACTGATACTTTTTCACCTTATAAGAGTCCTATAAGTGTCCGAGATACGCCGTTCTCGTCAAGTCTATAACGTAATTCGTTTTTTTGTGACAGAATACGACGTTTTCTGTCTGTTTAATATAAGTTTTTAATAATAATAATAATAACAATAATAATAATAATAATAATAATAATAATAATAATAATAATAATAATAATAATAATAGTAATAATAATAATAATATTAATAATAATAATAATGAAAATTATAATAGTAATAAAAGTAAGCTTAGTTTTCTAAGCAAAAATGAAGCTTATTTTGTGTGTTATATGAGCGTTTTTTCATTTCTATGCAAGAAATCATCTGTGATCTGTGTTTTTAGGCAAGAAATTGTCTAAAATTAATAACTCATTTTAAAACTGGTATAAAAATATTTACTATACAAAAGTTAATAATAATAATAATAATAATAATAATAATAATAATAATAATAATAATAATAATAGTAATAATAATAATAATAGTAATAAAAGTAAGCTTAGTTTTCTATGCAAAAATGAAGCTTATTTTGTGTGTTATATGAGCGTTTACTCATTTCTATGCAAGAAATAATCTGTGATCTGTGTTTTTATGCAAGAAATTGAATAAAATTAATAACTCATTTTAAAACTGGTATAAAAACATTTACTATACAAAAGTTAATAATAATAATAATAATAATAATAATAATAATAGTAATAATAATAATAATAATAATAATAATAATAATAATGATAATAATACTTATAATAATGAATTTCTTTCTAAATTAAAGCTTAGTTTTTCTAAGCAAAAATGATGCTTATTTTGTGTTATCTGAGCGTTTTCTCATTTCTATGCAAGAGATCATCTGTGATCTGTGTTTTTAGACAAGAAATTGTCTAAAATTAATAACTCATTTTAAAACTGGTATAAAAACATTTACTATACAAAAGTTATAATCGGTTTTTAATAATAATTATATTAATAATAATAATAATAGTAATAATAATAATAAAAATAATAGTAATAATAATAATAATAATAATAATAATAATAATAATAATAATAATAATAATAGTAATAGTAACATAAGTAATAATAATAATAATACTTTTAATAAGGAAAAATGGAGCTTATTTTGTGTGTTACATGAGCGTTTTCTTATTTCTATGCAAAAGATCATGTGTGATCTGTGTTTTTAGGCAATCTAAGCCATTTTATAGTTTTTAATATTTAACAAATATTTGCTTTAAAATAAAATGTTTGAAAAACTGAAATTAAACTAAATTAATTGTGTCTAACACTTTAGTAGAGGAAAAAGGAGGAGACATAAAAGTCACTAAAGTCTTAGAGTTGTCTTTAGTCGTCATATTAATAACAATGACATTTATAATAACAATACTAGTAGTACTAAATTTGCTTATATGCAAGCGCTTAATTAAGGTAACAGTTTTTTTGTTTTTTGCTTATATCTCGAAAACAGTTACTTCTATCAATTTTTACTTTTTCACCAAAATTAAAGGTGATAAAATTTCCTACAAAATAGTTATTTGCATTTTTCATGTAGAACTAACCATAAGCGAGATATAAGTTTGAAAATAATTAATAATAAAAAAAAAGTGTTTTAACAGAAAATGTTTTGTGATTTAAAATACACTTAATTTATTGGGTTTAATACTTTATTAGAAAAAAAAGGAGGTGACATAAAAGTCACTGAAGTCTTCAGAGTCGATTTTAAATGCTGCATTTTCGTCTTCGTCTCAAACATTGAAAACTGAATTACATTTTTGTTCAGTAACAGTTACAGTTTTCTTATTGGTTTTTTGCTTATATCTCGAAAACTGTTACTCCTATCAATTTTTATTTTTATTTCAAAATTAAAGCTGATAAAATTTCCTACAAAATCGTTATTTGCATTTTTCATGTAGGACCAACCATAAGCGAGTTATAGAGTTGGATATAAATAATCTTTAACAAAAATTTGCTTTAAAATAAAATGTTTGAAAAACTGAAATTAAACTAATTTAATTGGGTCTAACACTTTAGTAGAGGAAAAAGAAAAAGACATAAAAGTCACTAAAGGTTTCAGAGTCGTCTTTAGTCGTCATATTAATAACAATAACATTAATGATAATAATACTAATAGTACTAAATTTGCTTATATGCAAACGCTTAATTAAGGTAACAGTGTTTTGGTTTCTTGCTTATATCTCGAAAACAGTTACTCCTATCAATTTTTATCTTTTACTAAAATTAAAGCTGATAAAATTTCCTACAAAATAGTAATTTGCATTTTTCATGTAGGACTAACCATAAGCGAGATATAAGTTTGAAAATAACTAATATTTAAAAAAAAGTGCTTTAACAGAAAATGTTTTGTGATTTAAAATACATTTAATTTATTGGGTCCAATACTTTATTAGAAGAAAAAGGAGGTGACATAAAAGTCACAGAAGTCTTCAGAGTCGATTTTAAATGCTGCATTTTCGTCTTCGTCTCAAACATTGAAAACTGAATTACATTTTTTTCAGTAACAGTTACAGTTTTCTTATTGGTTTTTTGCTTATATCTCGAAAACTGTTACTCCTATCAATTTTTATTTTTATTTCAAAATTAAAGCTGATAAAATTTCCTACAAAATCGTTATTTGCATTTTTTATGTAGGACCAACCATAAGCGAGTTATAGAGTTGGATATAAATAATATTTAACAAAAATTTGCTTTAAAATAAAATGTTTGAAAAACTGAAATTAAACTAATTTAATTGGGTCTAACACTTTAGTAGAGGAAAAAGAAAAAGACATAAAAGTCACTAAAGGTTTCAGAGTCGTCTTTAGTCGTCATATTAATAACAATAACATTAATGATAATAATACTAATAGTACTAAATTTGCTTATATGCAAACGCTTAATTAAGGTAACAGTGTTTTGGTTTCTTGCTTATATCTCGAAAACAGTTACTCCTATCAATTTTTATCTTTTACTAAAATTAAAGCTGATAAAATTTCCTACAAAATAGTAATTTGCATTTTTCATGTAGGACTAACCATAAGCGAGATATAAGTTTGAAAATAACTAATATTTAAAAAAAAGTGCTTTAACAGAAAATGTCTTGTGATTTAAAATACCCTTAATTTATTGGGTCCAATACTTTATTAGAAGAAAAAGGAGGTGACATAAAAGTCACTGAAGTCTTCAGAGTCGATTTTAAATGCTGCATTTTCGTCTTCGTCTCAAACATTGAAAACTGAATTACATTTTTGTTCAGTAACAGTTACAGTTTTCTTATTGGTTTTTTGCTTATATCTTGAAAACTATTACTCCTATCAATTTTTATCTTTCTTTCAAAATTAAAGCTGATAAAATTTCCTACAAAATCGTTATTAGCATTTTTCTTGTAGGACCAACCATAAGCGAGTTATAGAGTTGGATATAAATAATATTTAACAAAAATTTGCTTTAAAATAAAATGTTTGAAAAACTGAAATTAAACTAGTTTAATTGTGTCTACCACTTTAGTAGAGGAAAAAGAAAAAGACACAAAAGTCACTAAAGGTTTCAGAGTCGTCTTTAGTCGTCATATTAATAACAATAACATTAATAATAATAATATTAATAGTACTAAATTTGCTTATATGCAAACGCTTAATTAAGGTAACAGTGTTTTGGTTTCTTGCTTATATCTCGAAAACAGTTACTCCTATCAATTTTTATCTTATACTAAAATTAAAGCTGATAAAATTTTCTACAAAATAGTTATTTGCATTTTTCTTGTAGGACCAAGCATAAGCGAGTTATAGAGATGGATATAAATAATATTTAACAAAAATTTGCTTTAAAATAAAATGTTTGAAATACTGAAATTAAACTAAATTAATTGTGTCTAACACTTTAGTATAGGAAAAAGGAGAAGACATAAAAGTCACCAAAGTCTTTAGAGTCTTTTTTAGTCGTCATTTTAATAACAATAACATTAATAATAATAATACTAATAGTACTAAATTTGCTTATATGCAAGCGCTTTATTAAGGTAACAGTTTTTTGGTTTTTTGCTTATATCTCGAAAACAGTTACTCCTATTAATTTTTATCTTTTTACTAAAATTAAAGCTGATAAAATTTCCTACAAAATAGTTATTTGCATTTTTCTTGTAGGACCAAGCATAAGCGAGTTATAGAGATGGATATAAATAATATTTAACAAAAATTTGCTTTAAAATAAAATGTTTGAAATACTGAAATTAAACTAAATTAATTGTGTCTAACACTTTAGTAGAGGAAAAAGAAAAAGACATAAAAGTCACTAAAGGTTTCAGAGTCGTCTTTAGTCGTCATATTAATAACAATAACATTAATAATAATAATACTAATAGTACTAAATTTGCTTATATGCAAACGCTTAATTAAGGTAACAGTGTTTTGGTTTCTTGCTTATATCTCGAAAACAGTTACTCCTGTCAATTTTTATCTTTTTACTAAAATTAAAGCTGATAAAATTTCCTACAAAATAGTTATTTGCATTTTTTTTGTAAGACCAACCATAAGCGAGTTATAGAGTTGGATATAAATAATCTTCAACAAAAATTTGCTTTAAAATAAAATGTTTGAAAAACCGAAATTAAACTAAATTAATTGAGTCTAACACTTTAGTATAAGAAAAAGGAGAAGACATAAAAGTCACCAAAGTCTTTAGAATCTTTTTTAGTCGTCATTTTAATAACAATAACATTAATAATAATAATACTAATAGTACTAAATTTGCTTATATAAAAGCGCTTTATTAAGGTAACAGTTTTTTGGTTTTTTGCTTATATCTCGAAAACAGTTACTCCTATCAATTTTTATCTTTTTACTAAAATTAAAGCTGATAAAATTTCCTACAAAATAGTTATTTGCATTTTTTTTGTAGGACCAAGCATAAGCGAGTTATAGAGATGGATATAAATAATATTTAACAAAAATTTGCTTTAAAATAAAATGTTTGAAATACTGAAATTAAACTAAATTAATTGTGTCTAACACTTTAGTAGAGGAAAAAGAAAAAGACATAAAAGACACTAAAGGTTTTAGAGTCGTCTTTAGTCGTCATATTAATAACAATAACATTAATAATAATAATACTAATAGTACTAAATTTGCTTATATGCAAGCGCTTAATTAAGGTAACAGTTTCTTGCTTATATCTCGAAAACAGTTACTCCTATCAATTTTTATCTTTTTACTAAAATTAAAGCTTATAAAATTTCCTACAAAATAGTTATTTGCATTTTTTATGTAGAACTAACCATAAGCGAGATATAAGTTTGAAAATAATTAATATTTAAAGAAAAAGTGCTTTAACAGAAAATGTCTTGTGATTTAAAATACACTTAATTTAATGGGTCCAATACTTTATTAGAAGAAAAAGGAGGTGACATAAAAGTCACCAAAGTTTTCAGAGTTGTTTTTAGTACTAAATTTGCTTATATGTAAGCCCTTAATTAAGGTAACAGTTTTTTGGTTTCTTGCTTATATCTCGAAAACAGTTACTCCTATCAATTTTTATCTTTTCACTAAAATTAAAGCTGATAAAATTTCCTACAAAATAGTTATTTGCATTTTTTATGTAGGACTAACCATAAGCGAGATATAAGTTTGTAAATAATTAATATTTAAAAAAAAATTGCTTTAACAGAAAATGTCTTGTGATTTAAAATACACTTAATTTAATGGGTCCACTACTTTATTAGAAGAAAAAAATGGTGACATAAAAGTCACTGAAGTTTTCAGAGTTGTTTTTAAATGCTGCATTTTCGTCTTAGTCTCAAATATTGAAAACTGAATTACATTTTTGTTCAGTAACAGTTACAGTTTTCTTATTGGTTTTTTGCTTATATCTCGAAACCAGTTACTTCTATCAATTTTTACCTTTTTTTCAAAATTAAAGCTGATAAAATTTCCTACAAAATAGTTAATTGCATTTTTTTTGTAAGACCAACCATAAGCGAGTGATAGAGTTGGATATAGATAATCTTTAACAAAAATTTGCTTTAAAATAAAATGTTTGATAATCCGAAATTAAACTAAATTAATTAAGACTAACACATTAGTAGAGGAAAAAGGAGAAGACATAAAAGTCACCAAAATCTTGAGAGTCGTTTTTAGTCGTCATATTAATAACAATAACATTAATAATAATAATACTAATATTACTAAATTTGCTTATATGCAAGCGCTTAATTAAGGCAACAGTTTCTTGCTTATATCTCGAAAACAGTTACTCCTATCAATTTTTATCATTTTACAAAAATTAAAGCTGATAAAATTTCCTACAAAATAGTTATTTGCATTTTTTATGTAGGACTAACCATAAGCGAGATTTAAGTTTGAAAATAATTAATATTTAAAAAAAAAGTGTTTGACAGAAAATGTCGTGTGATTTATAATACACTTAATTTATTGGGTCCAATACTTTATTAGAAGAAAAGGGAGGTGACATAAAAGTCACTAAAGTTTTAAGAGTCGTTTTTAAATGCTGCATTTTCGTCTTCGTCTCAAACAATGAAAACTGAATTACATTTTTGTTCAGTAACTGTAACAGTTTTCACTTTGGTTTTTTGCTTATATCTCGAAAACAATTACTCTTATCAATTTTTATCTTTTTTTCAAAATTAAAGCTGATAAAATTTCCTACAAAATAGTTATTTGCATTTTTTTTGTAAGACCAACCATAAGCGAGTTATAGTGTTGGATATAAATAATCATTAACAAAAATTTGCTTTAAAATAAAATGTTTGAAAAACCGAAATTAAACTAAATAAATTGAGTCTAACACTTTAGTATAGGAAAAAGGAGAAGACATAAAAGTCACCAAAGTCTTGAGAGTCGTTTTTAATCGTCATATTAATAACAATAACATTAATAATAATAATACTAATATTACTAAATTTGCTTATATGCAAGCGCTTAATTAAGATAACAGTTTCTTGCTTATATCTCGAAAACAGTTACTCCTATTAATTTTTATCTTTTTACTAAAATTAAAGCTGATAAAATTTCCTACAAAATAGCTATTTGCATTTTTTATGTAGAACTAACCATAAGCGAGATATAAGTTTGAAAATAATTAATATTTAAAGAAAAAGTGCTTTAACAGAAAATGTCTTGTGATTTAAAATACACTTAATTTAATGGGTTCAATACTTTATTAGAAGAAAAAGGAAGTGACATAAAAGTCACCAAAGTCTTCAGAGTGGTTTTTAGTACTAAATTTGCTTATATGTAAGCCCTTAATTAAGGTAACAGTTTTTTGGTTTCTTGCTTATATCTCGAAAACAGTTACTCCTATCAATTTTTATCTTTTCACTAAAATTAAAGCTGATAAAATTTCCTACAAAATACGTATTTGCATTTTTCATGTAGGACTAACCATAAGCGAGATATAAGTTTGAAAATAATTAATATTTAAAAAAAAAGTGATTTAACAGAAAATGTCTTGGGATTTAAAATACACTTAATTTATTGGGTCCAATAGTTTATTAGAAGAAAAAGGAGGTGACATAAAAGTCACTGAAGTCTTCAGAGTCGATTTTAAATGCTGCATTTTCGTCTTCGTCTCAAACATTGAAAACTGAATTACATTTTTGTTCAGTAACAGTTACAGTTTTCTTATTGGTTTTTTGCTTATATCTCGAAAACTGTTACTCCTATCAATTTTTATCTTTATTTCAAAATTAAAGCTGATAAAATTTCTTACAAAATCGTTATTTGCATTTTTCTTGTAGGACCAACCATAAGCGAGTTATAGAGTTGGATATAAATAATATTTAACAAAAATTTGCTTTAAAATAAAATGTTTGAAAAACTGAAATTAAACTAATTTAATTGTGTCTAACACTTTAGTAGAGGAAAAAAAAAGACATAAAAGTCACTAAAGGTTTCAGAGTCGTCTTTAGTCGTCATATTAATAACAATAACATTAATGATAATAATACTAATAGTACTAAATTTGCTTATATGCAAGCGCTTTATTAAGGTAACAGTTTTTTGGTTTCTTGCTTATATCTCGAAAACAGTTACTCCTATCAATTTTTATCTTTTTACTAAAATTAAAGCTGATAAAATTTCCTACAAAATAGTTATTTGCATTTTTCTTGTAGGACCAAGCATAAGCGAGTTATAGAGATGGATATAAATAATATTTAACAAGAATTTGCTTTAAAATAAAATGTTTGAAATACTGAAATTAAACTAAATTAATTGTGTCTAACACTTTAGTAGAGGAAAAAGAAGAAGACATAAAAGTCACTAAAGGTTTCAGAGTCGTCTTTAGTCGTCATATTATTAACAATAACATTAATAATAATAATACTATTAGTACTAAATTAGCTTATATGCAAACGCTTAATTAAGGTAACAGTTTTTTGGTTTCTTGCTTATATCTCAAAAACAGTTACTCCTATCAATTTTTATCTTTTTTTATTTTTATATCAAATTGTTGTTAAAGATTATTTATATCCAACTCTATAACTAGCTTATAGTTGGTCCTACAAAAAAATGCAAAAAACTATTTTGTAAAAAATTTTATCAGCTTTAATTTTGAAGGAAAGATAAAAATTGATAGGAGTAACTGTTTTCGAGATATAAGCAAAAAACCAAAGTGAAAACTGTAACAGTTACTAAACAAAGTGTAATTCAGTATTTAATGTTTGAGACGAAGACGAAAATGCAGCATTTACTGCCACCTCCTTTTTCTTCTAATTAAGTATTGGACCCAATAAATTAAGTGTATTTTAAATCACAAGACATTTTCTGTTAAAGCACATTTTTTTTAATTATTCATTATTTTCAAACTTATATCTTGCTTATGGTTAGTTCTACATGAAAAATGCAAATAACGATTTTGAAGGAAATTTTATCAGCTTTAATTTTGGTGAAAAGGTAAAAACTGATAGGAGTAACTGTTTTCGAGATATAAGCAAACAACAAAAAAACTGTTACCTTAATTAAGCGCTTGCATATAAGCAAATTTAGTACTAATAGTATTGTTATTATTAATGTTATTGTTATTAATATGACGACTAAAGACGATTCTGAAGACTTTAATGACTTTTATGTCTCCTCCTTTTTCCTCTACTAAAGTGTTAGACACAATTAATTTAGTTTAATTTCGGTTTGTCAAACATTTTATTTTAAAGCAAATTTTTGTTTAATATTATTTATATCCAACTCTATAACTTGCTTATGCTTGGTCCTACAAGAAAAATGTAAATAACTATTTTGGTGTTTTTGAGATATAAGCAAAAAACCAAAGTGAAAACTGTTACAGTTACTTAACAAAAATGTAATTCATTTTTCAATGTTTGAGACGAAGACGAAAATGCAGCATTTAAAAACGACTCTGAAGACTTCAGTGACTTTTATGTCACCTCCTTTTTCTTCTAATAAAGTATTGGACCCAATAAATTAAGTGTATTTTAAATCACAAGACATTTTCTGTTAAAGCACTTTTTTTTTAAATATTAATTATTTTCAAACTTATATCTCGCTTATGGTTTGTCCTACATAAAAAATGCAAATAAATATTTTGTAGGAAATTTTATCAGCTTTAATTTTAGTAAAAAGATAACAATTGATAGGAGTAACTGTTTTTGAGATATAAGCAAGAAACTGTTACCTTAATTAACCGCTTGCATATAAGCAAATTTAGTAATATTAGTATTATTATTATTAATGTTATTGTTATTAATATGACGACTAAAAACGACTCTCAAGACTTTGGTGACTTTTATGTCTTCTTTTTTTTCCTCTACTAAAGTGTTAGTCTTAATTAATTTAGTTTAATTTCGGTTTTTCAAACATTTTATTTATTTTTATTTTTATAGGAGTAACTGTTTTCGAGATATAAGCAAAAAACCAATAAGAAAACTGTAACTGTTACTGAACAAAAATGTAATTCAGTTTTCAATGTTTGAGACAAAGACAAAAATGCAGCACTTAAAATCGACTCTGAAGACTTTAGTGACTTTTATGCCTCCTCCTTTTTCTTCTAATAAAGTATTGGACCCATTAAATTAAGTGTATTTTAAATCACAAGACATTTTTTGTTAAAGCACTTTTTTTTTAAATATTAATTATTTTCAAACTTATATCTCGCTTATGGTTAGTCCTACATGAAAAACGCAAATTACTATTTTGTACAAAATTTTATCAGCTTGCTTTAATTTTAGTAAAAATTTAAAAATTGATAGGAGTAACTGTTTTCGAGATATAAGCAAGAAACCAAAAAACTGTTACCTTAATTAAGCGCTTGCATATAAGCAAATTTAGTAATTTTAGTATTATTATTATTATTGTTATTGTTATTAATATGACGACTAAAAACGACTCTCAAGACTTTGGTGACTTTTATGTCTTCTCCTTTTACCTCTACTAAAGTGTTAGTCTTAGTTTAGTTTAATTTCGGTTTTTCAAACATTTTATTTTAAAGCAAATTTTTGTTAAAGATTATTTATATCCAACTCTATAACTCGCTTATGGTTGGTCCTACAAAAAAATGCAGATAACTATTTTGTAGGAAATTTTATCAGCTTTAATTTTGAAAAAAAGATAAAAATTGATAGGAGTAACTGTTTTCGAGATATAAGCAAGAAACCAAAAAACTGTTACCTTAATTAAGCGTTTGCATATAAGCAAATTTAGTACTATTAGTATTATTATTATTAATGTTATTGTTATTAATATGACGACTAAAGACGACTCTGAAACATTTAGTGACTTTTATGTCTTCTCCTTTTTCCTCTACTAAAGTGTTAGACACAATTAATTTAGTTTAATTCCGGTTTTTCAAGCATTTTATTTTAAAGCAAATTTTTGTTAAATATTATTTATATCCAACTCTATAACTCGTTTATTCTTGGTCCTACAAGAAAAATGTAAATAACTATTTTGTTGGAAATTTTATCAGCTTTAATTTTGAAAGAAAGATAAAATTTGATAGGAGTAACTGTTTTCGAGATATAAGCAAAAAACCAATAAGAAAACTGTAACTGTTACTGAACAAAAATGTAATTCAGTTTTCAATGTTTGAGACGAAGACAAAAATGCAGCATTTAAAAACGATTCTGAAGACTTCAGTGACTTTTATGTTACCTCCTTTTTCTTCTAATAAATTATTGGACCCAATAAATTAAGTGTATTTTAAATCACAAGACATTTTCTGTTAAAACACTTTTTTTTAATTATTAATTATTTTCAAACTTATATCTCGCTTATGGTTAGTTCTACATGAAAAATGCAAATAACTATTTTGTAGGAAATTTTATCACCTTTAATTTTGGTGAAAAAGTAAAAATTGTTAGGAGTAACTGTTTTCGAGATATAAGCAAAAAACAAAAAAACTGTTAACTTAAGTAAGCGCTTGCATATAAGCAAATTTAGTACTACTAGTATTGTTATTATAAATGTTATTGTTATTAATATGACGACTAAAGACAACTCTAAGACTTTAGTGACTTTTATGTCTCCTCCTTTTTCCTCTACTAAAGTGTTAGACACAATTAATTTAGTTTAATTTCAGTTTTTCAAACATTTTATTTTAAAGCAAATTTTTGTTAAATATTAAAAACTATAAAATGGGTTAGATTGCCTAAAAACACAGATCACACATGATCTTTTGCATAGAAATGAGAAAACGCTCATGTAACACACAAAATAAGCCCCATTTTTCCTTATTAAAAGTATTATTATTATTATTACTTATGTTACTATTACTATTATTATTATTATTATTATTATTATTATTATTATTATTACTATTATTTTTATTATTATTATTATTATTATTATTATTATTATTATTATTATTAATTTTATTATTATTAAAAACTGATTATAACTTTTGTATAGTAAATGTTTTTATACCAGTTTTAAAATGAGTTATTAATTTTAGACAATTTGTTGCCTAAAAACACAGATCACAGATGATTTCTTGCATAGAAATGAGAAAACGCTCATATAACACACAAAATAAGCTTCATTTTTGCTTAGAAAACTAAGCTTACTTTTATTACTATTATTATTTTCATTATTATTATTATTAATATTATTATTATTATTACTATTATTATTATTATTATTATTATTATTATTATTATTATTATTATTATTATTATTATTATTATTATTGTTATTATTATTATTATTAAAAACTTATATTAAACAGACAGAAAACGTCGTATTCTGACACAAAAAAACGAATTACGTTATAGACTTGACGAGATCGGCGTATTTCGGACTCTTATAGGACTCTTATAGGGTCAAAAAGTATCAGTTTGGATTAAAACAAATTATTTTTGTTGAGTCTCAGTCTGAATTGTTTATCAGTTCAAACAAAAACGGCTTATTTTAGACGATCTTTTGCTTTGAACAAGAAAACTTACATCGAACAGACTAAAAACGTATTAATCTGGCATAAAAGAGCAATTTATGTATCACTTCGGATAAGGGCAGCTAATCCTATTCGTTTTATTGCTTAAAATAGACAAAATTGTTAATAAATCTAACAAAAACGCTGTATTCTAGCACAAAATACTAATTACATTATAGTTTCGACAAGAATAGCTTATTTGGAATGATTCTATGCTTCCAAACGAGTAAATTTTTATTAAACAGATGCCAAACATCATGTTTTGTCCTATAAAGACATTTTATATTGCAGTTTGTATTAAAACAAAATATTTTCGTTGATTCTTTGTTAGAAGCAGCAAACCTAACATTAAAGAATCTGAAAACTTTGTATTCGGACACAAACCACCGAATTTTGTATCAGTTTAGACAAAAACGGTTGATTTTCGACAATATTTTGCTTTGAACAAGAAAACTTATATCAAACTGACTAAAAACGTCTTATTTTAGCACAAAACAAAAGATTTGCGTTATAGTCTTAACGAGAGCTGTTAATTTCAAACGGTTCTATGCTTTGAAACGAGTAAACTTTCACTGTACAGAGGAAAAACATCTTATTTCGCCTTTTAAAAACGATTCATGCCACAGTTTGGATAAAAACCAATTATTTTCGTTAATTCATTGTTACAAACATGAAACCTTACATCAAAGTAACTGAAAACCCCTTATTCAGGCACAGAAATTCGAATTACGTTTCAGTCTGGACAAAAACTGCTTACTTTAGACGATCCTTTGTATTGAATACAAAAACTTACATTAAAAAGATTAAAAACGTCTTATTCTGGCTGAAAACTGCAAATTATATATTACTCTAGATAAAAGCAATTTATCCTGATTACTCCTTTACTTAGAATAGAGTAAACTTGTATAAAACTTAATAAAAACTTTAAATTTCGTCTCAAAGAAATAATTTACGTTATAGTTTTGACCAGCACTGTTTATTTCAAACGATTTTATGATTCGAAACTAATGAACTTTTATGGGGCAGATGCAAAACCACATATTACAATATAAAGCGTTGTTTTAAAGCAAATTATTACCTTTTGCAACAAGAAATTTCACGTCAAAGAAACTGAAAACATCGTATCCATGCCCAAATATCGAATTACGTATCAGTTTAGGCAAATACAGCTTATTTTAAACGATTCCTTGCTATAAACAAGAAAAATTTTATCAAACATATTGAAAATGTCTTATTCTCGAAAATAAGAGCAAATTATGTATCAGTTTTAACAAAAGCGGATTACTCTGTTTGATTCTATGCTTAGAGTAGAGTAAACTACTATAAAACGTAATGAAAACTCTAAATTCAAGCTCAAAAGAACAAATTACGTTATAGTTTTGACAAAAAAAAAATTATTTCGGACGACTACATATTTCGAAGTAAGCAAACTTTAATTGAACAAGTGCAAAAGCTAATACTTTGCTTTGAAATAACGATTTATGTGGTAATATGGTATTTTGCATCTGTCCTATAAAAGTTTACTCGTTTCGCTCCATTGAATCATTCGAAATAAATTATTTTGACACAACAACGAAAATAATTTTCTTGTTTAAACTGTAACATGTCGTTTTTATAAAACGAACTAAGACGTTTGGCATCTGTTTAGTGAAAGTTTTCTCGTTTGGGGGCATAAAATCGTTTGAAATTAACAGTTCTGGTCAAAACTATAACGTAAATTATTTCTTTGAGACGAAATTTAAAGTTTTCATTAAGTTTTATACAAGTTTGCTCTATTCTAAGCAAAGGAGTAATCAGGATAAACTGCTTTTATCCAAAGTAATACATAATTTGCAGTTTTGAGCCAGAATAAGACGTTTTTAATCTTTTTAATGTAAGTTTTCGTGTTCAAAAGAAAGAATCGTCTAAAATAAGCAATTTGTGTCCAGACTGAAACGTAATTTGATTTTCTGGGCCTGAATAAGAGGTTTTCAGTTTCTTTGATGTAAGGTTTCTTGTTTGTAACAATGAATAAACGAAAATCATTGGTTTTAATCCAAACTGTGACATAAATCGTTTTTTAAAGGCGAAATCAGACGTTTTGCCTCTGTTCAGTGAAAGTATACTGGTTTCAAAGCATAGAATCGTTTGAAATTAACAGTTCTCGTCAAGACTATAACGCAAATCTTTAAAGTGATACAAAGAAATAATTTACGTAATAGTTTTGACCAGAACTGTTAATTTCAAACGATTTTATGCCCCCAAACGAGAAAACTTTCACTAAACAGATGCCAAACGTCTTAGTTTGTTTTATAAAAGCGACTTATGTTACAGTTTAAACAAAAACAAATTATTTGTGTTGTTGTTGTGTCAAAATAATTTATTTCTAATGATTTAATGGAGCGAAACGGGTAAACTTTTATAGGACAGATGCAAAATACCATATTACCACATAAATCATTATTTTAAAGCAAAGTATTAGCTTTTGCACATGTTCAATTAAAGTTTGCTTACTTCGAAGTATGTAATCGTCCGAAATATTTTTTTTTGTTAAAACTATAACGTAATTTGTTCTTTTGAGCTTGAATATAGAGTTTTCATTACGTTTTATAGTAGTTTACTCTACTCTAAGCATAGAATCAAACGGAGTAATCCGCTTTTGTTAAAACTGATACATAATTTGCTCTTATTTTCGAGAATAAGACGTTTTCAATATGCTTGATAAAATCTTTCTTGTTTATAGCAAGGAATCGTTTAAAATAAGCTGTATTTGCCTAAACTGATACGTAATTAGATATTTATGTATGGATACGAAGTTTTCAGTTTCTTTGACGTGAAATTTCTTGTTGCAAAAGGTAATACTTTGCTTTAAAACAACGCTTTATATGGTAATATGTGGTTTTGCATCTGCCCCATAAAAGTTCATTAGTTTCGAATCATAATTTCGTTTGAAATAAACAGTGCTGGTCAAAACTATAACGTAAATTATTTCTTTGAGACGAAATTTAAAGTTTTCATTAAGTTTTATACAAGTTTACTCTATTCTAAGTAAAGGAGTAATCAGGATAAATTGCTTTTATCTAGAGTAATATATAATTTGCAGTTTTCAGCCAGAATAAGACGTTTTTAATCTTTTTAATGTAAGTTTTCGTGTTCAAAACAAAGGATCGTCTAAAATAAGCAGTTTTTGTCCAGACTGAAACGCAATTCGAATTTCTGTGCCTAAATAAGGGGTTTTCAGTTTCTTTGATGTAAGGTTTCTTGTTTGTAACAATGAATTAACAAAAATAATTGGTTTTTATCCAAACTGTGGCATGAATCAGCTTTAAGACTATAACGCAAATCTTTTGTTTTGTGCTAAAATAAGACGTTATTAGTCAGTTTGATATAAGCTTTCTTGTTCAAAGCAAAATATTGTCGAAAATCAACCGTTTTTGTCTAAACTGAAACAAAATTCGGTGGTTTGTGTCCGAATACAAAGTTTTCAGATTCTTTAATGTTAGGTTTGCTGCTTCTAACAAAGAATCAACGAAAATATTTTGTTTTAATACAAACTGCAATATAAAATGTCTTTGTAGGACAAAACATGATGTTTGGCATCTGTTTATTAAAAATTTACTCGTTTGGAAGCATAGAATCATTCCAAATAAGCTATTCTCGTCGAAACTATAATGTAATTAGTATTTTGTGCTAGAATACAGCGTTTTTGTTAGATTTATTAACAATTTTGTCTATTTTAAGCAATGAAACGAATAGGATTAGCTGCCTTTATCCAGAGTGATACATAAATTGCTCTTTTATGCCAGATTAATACGTTTTTAGTCTGTTCGATGTAAGTTTTCTTGTTCAAAGCAAAAGATCGTCTAAAGTAAGCCGTTTTTGTTTGAACTGATGAACAATTCAGACTGAGAGTCAACAAAAATAATTTGTTTTAATCCAAACTGATAATTTTTGACCCTATAAGAGTCCTATAAGAGTCTGAGATACGCCGTTCTCGTCAAGTCTATAACGTAATTCGTTTTTTTGTGTCAGAATACGACGTTTTCTGTCTGTTTAATATAAGTTTTTAATAATAATAATAATAATAACAATAATAATAATAATAATAATAATAATAATAATAACAATAATAATAATAATAATAATAATAATAATAATTAATAATAATAATAATAATAATAATAATAATAATAATAATAATAATAAAAATAATAATAGAAATAAAAGTAAGCTTAGTTTTCTAAGCAAAAATGAAGCTTATTTTGTGTGTTATATGAGCGCTTTCTCATTTCTATGCAAGAAATCATCTGTGATCTGTATTTTTAGGCAAGAAATTGTCTAAAATTAATAACTCATTTTAAAACTGGTATAAAAACATTTACTATACAAAAGTTAATAATAATAATAATAATAATAATAATAATAATAATAATAATAATAATAATAGTAATAATAATAATAATAATAGTAATAATAATAATAATAATAATAATAATAATAATAGTAATAAAAGAAATAATAATAATAATAATAATAATAATAATAATAATAATAATAGTAATAAAAGAAACAATAATAATAATAATAATAATAATAATAATAATAATAATAATGATAATAATACTTATAATAATAAATTTTTTTCTAAATTAAAGCTTAGTTTTTCTAAGCAAAAATGATGCTTATTTTGTGTTATCTGAGCGTTTTCTCATTTCTATGCAAGAGATCATCTGTGATCTGTGTTTTTAGGCAAGAAATTGTCTAAAATTAATAACTCATTTTAAAACTGGTATAAAAACATTTACTATACAAAAGTTATAATCGGTCTTTAATAATAATAATATTAATAATAATAATAATAATAATAATAATAATAATAATAATAGTAATAATAATAATAAAAATAATAGTAATAATAATAATAATAATAAAAATAAAAATAATAGTAGTAGTAAAAGTAAGCTTAGTTTTCTAAGCCAAAATGAAGCTTATTTTGTGTTATATGAGCGTTTTCTCATTTCTATGCAAAAGATCATGTGTGATCTGTGTTTTAAGTTGTGTCAGAATACGACGTTTTCTGTCTGTTTAATATAAGTTTTTAATAATAATAATAATAATAATAATAATAATAATAATAATAATAATAAGAATAATAATAATAATAATAATAATAATAATAATAATAATAATAATAACAATAATAATAATAATAATAATAATAATAATAATAATAATAATAGTAATAGTAACAAAAATAATAATAATAATAATACTTTTAAAAAGGAAAAATGGAGCTTATTTTGTGTGTTACATGAGCGTTTTCTCATTTTTATGCAAAAAATCATGTGTGATCTGTGTTTTTAGGCAATCTAAGCCAATTTATAGTTTTTAATATTTAACAAAAATTTGCTTTAAAATAAAATGTTTGAAAAACCGAAATTAAACTAAATTAATTGTGTCTAACACTTTAGTAGAGGAAAAAGGAGGAGACATAAAGGTCACTAAAGTCTTAAAGTTGTCTTTAGTCGTCATATTAATAACAATAACATTTATAATAACAATACTAGTAGTACTAAATGTGCTTATATGCAAGCGCTTAATTAAGGTAACAGTTTTTTTGTTTTTTGCCTATATCTCGAAAACAGTTACTCCTATCAATTTTTACTTTTTCACCAAAATTAAAGGTGATAAAATTTCCTACAAAATAGTTATTTGCATTTTTCATGTAGAACTAACCATAAGCGAGATATAAGTTTGAAAATAATTATTAATTAAAAAAAAGTGTTTTAACAGAAAATGTCTTGTGATTTAAAATACACTTAATTTGTTGGGTCCAATACTTTATTAGAAGAAAAAGGAGGTGACATAAAAGTTACTGAAGTTTTTAGAGTCGTTTTTAAATGCTGCATTTTTGACTTCGTCTCAAACATTGAAAACTGAATTACATTTTTGTTCAGTAACAGTTACAGTTTTCTTATTGGTTTTTTGCTTATATCTCGAAAACAGTTACTCCTATCAAATTTTATCTTTCTTTCAAAATTAAAGCTGATAAAATTTCCAACAAAATAGTTATTTACATTTTTCTTGTAGGACCAAGCATAAACGAGTTATAGAGTTGGATATAAATAATATTTAACAAAAATTTGCTTTAAAATAAAATGCTTGAAAAACCGGAATTAAACTAAATTAATTGTGTCTAACACTTTAGTAGAGGAAAAAAGAGAAGACATAAAAGTCACTAAATGTTTTAGAGTCGTCTTTAGTCGTCATATTAATAACAATAACATTAATAATAATAATACTAATAGTACTAAATTTGCTTATATGCAAGCGCTTTATTAAGGTAACAGTTTTTTGGTTTCTTGCTTATATCTCGAAAACAGTTACTCCTATGAATTTTTATCTTTCTGTCAAAATTAAAGCTGATAAAATTTCCTACAAAATAGTTATTTGCATTTTTCTTGTAGGACCAACCATAAGCGAGTTATAGAGTTGGATATAAATAATATTTAACAAAAATTTGCTTTAAAATAAAATGTTTGAAAAACTGAAATTAAACTAAATTAATTGTGTCTAACACTTTAGTAGAGAAAAAAGAAAAAGACATAAAAGTCACCAATGTCTTCAGAATCGTTTTTAGTCGTCATATTAATAACAATAACATTAATAATAATAATACTAATAGTACTAAATCTGCTTATATGCAAGCGCTTTATTAAGGTAACAGTTTTTTGGTTTCTTGCTTATATCTCGAAAACAGTTACTCCTATGAATTTTTGTCTTTCTTTCAAAATTAAAGCTGATAAAATATTCTACAAAATAGTTATTTGCATTTTTCTTGTAGGACCAACCATAAGCGAGTATAGAGTTGGATATAAATAATATTTAACAAAAATTTGCTTTAAAATAAAATGTTTGAAAAACTGAAATTAAACTAATTTAACTGTGTCTAACACTTTAGTAGAGAAAAAAGGAAAAGACATAAAAGTCACTAAAGGTTTCAGAGTTGTCTTTAGTTGTCATATTAATAACAATAACATTAATAATAATAATACTAATAGTACTAAATTTGCTTATATGCAAACGCTTAATTAAGGTAACAGTGTTTTGGTTTCTTGCTTATATCTCGAAAACAGTTACTCCTATCAATTTTTATCTTTTTACTAAAATTCAAGCTGATAAAATTTCCTACAAAATAGTTATTTGCATTTTTCATGTAGGACTAACCATAAGCGAGATATATGATTGAAAATAATTAATATTTAAAAAAAAAGTGCTTTAACAGAAAATGTCTTGTGATTTAAAATACACTTAATTTATTGGGTCCAATACTTTATTAGAAGAAAAAGGAAGTGACATAAAAATCACTGAAGTCTTCAGAGTCGTTTTTAAATGCTGCAGTTTCGTCTTCGTCTCAAACATTGAAAACCGAATTACATTTTTGTTCAGTAACAGTCACAGTTTTCTTATTGGTTTTTTGCTTATATCTCGAAAACAGTTACTCCTATCAATTTTTATCTTTTTTTCAAAATTAAAGCTGATAAAATTTGCTACAAAATAGTTATTTGCATTTTTCTTGTAGGACCAACCATAAGCGAGTTATAGAGTTGGATATAAATAATATTTAACAAAAATTTGCTTTAAAATAAAATGTTTGAAAAACTGAAATTAAACTAATTTAATTGTGTCTAACACTTTAGTAGAGGAAAAAGAAGAAGACAAGAAAGACAAAAATTCATAGGAGTAACTGTTTTCGAGATATAAGCAAGAAACCAAAAAACTGTTACCTTAATAAAGCGCTTGCATATAAGCAGATTTAGTACTATTAGTATTATTATTATTAATGTTATTGTTATTAATATGACGACTAAAAACGATTTTGAAGACTTTGGTGACTTTTATGTCTTTTTCTTTTTTCTCTACTAAAGTGTTAGACACAATTAATTTAGTTTAATTTCAGTATTTCAAACATTTTATTTTTAAGCAAGTTTTTGTTAAATATTATTTATATCCAACTTTATAACTCGCTTATGGTTGGTCCTACAAGAAAAATGCAAATAACTATTTTGTAGGAAATGTTATCAGCTTTAATTTTGAAAGAAAGATAAAAATTGATAGGAGTAACTGTTTTCGAGATATAAGCAAAAAACCAAAGTAAAAACTGTTACCGTTTCAGAACAAAAATGTAATTCAGTATTCAATGTTTGAGACGAAGACGAAAATGCAGCATTTAAAATCGACTCTGAAGACTTCAGTGACTTATATGTCACTCCCTTTTTTTTCTAATAAAGTATTGGACCTAATAAATTAAGTGTATTTTAAATCACAAGACATTTTTTGTTAAAGCACTTCTTTTTTAAATATTAATTATTTTCAATCTTATATCTCGCTTATGGTTAGTCCTACATAAGAAATGCAAATAATTATTTTGTAGGAAATTTTATCAGCTTGAATTTTAGTAAAAAGATAAAAGTTGATAGGAGTAACTGTTTTCGAGATATGAGCAAGAAACCAAAACACTGTTACCTTAATTAAGCGTTTGCATATAAGCAAATTTAGTACTATTAGTATTATTATTATTAATGTTATTGTTATTAATATGACGACTAAAGACAACTTTGAAACCTTTAGTGACTTTTATGTCTTCTTCTTTTTCCTCTACTAAAGTGTTAGACACAATTAAATTAGTTTAATTTCAGTTTTTCAAACATTTTATTTTAAAGCAAATTTTTGTTAAATATTATTTATATCCAACTCTATAACTCGCTTATGGTTGGTCCTACAAGAAAAATGCAAATAACTATTTTGTAGGAAATTTTATCAGCTTTAATTTTAAAAGAAAGATAAAAATTGATAGGAGTAACTGTTTTCGAGATATAAGCAAAAAACCAATAAGAAAACTGTGACTGTTACTGAACAAAAATGTAATTCAGTTTTCAATGTTTGAGACGAAGACGAAACTGCAGCATTTAAAAACGACTCTGAAGACTTCAGTGACTTTTATGTCACTTCCTTTTTCTTCTAATAAAGTATTGGACCCAATAAATTAAGTGTATTTTAAATCACAAGACATTTTCTGTTAAAGCACTTTTTTTTAAAATATTAATTATTTTCAATCATATATCTCGCTTATGGTTAGTCCTACATGAAAAATGCAAAAAACTATTTTATAGGAAATTTTATCAGCTTGAATTTTAGTAAAAAGATAAAAATTGATAGGAGTAACTGTTTTCGAGATATAAGCAAGAAACCAAAACACTGTTACCTTAATTAAGCGTTTGCATATAAGCAAATTTAGTACTATTACTATTATTATTATTAATGTTATTGTTATTAATATGACAACTATAGACAACTCTGAAACCTTTAGTGACTTTTATGTCTTTTCCTTTTTCCTCTACTAAAGTGTTAGACACAATTAAATTAGTTTAATTTCAGTTTTTCAAACATTTTATTTTAAAGCAAATTTTTGTTAAAAATTATTTATATCCAACTCTATAACTCGCTTATGGTTGGTCCTACAAGAAAAATGCAAATAACTATTTTGTAGGAAATTTTATCAGCTTTAATTTTGAAAAAAAGACAAAAATTCATAGGAGTAACTGTTTTCGAGATATAAGCAAGAAACCAAAAAACTGTTACCTTAATAAAGCGCTTGCATATAAGCAGATTTAGTACTATTAGTATTATTATTATTAATGTTATTGTTATTAATATGACGACTAAAAACGATTTTGAAGACTTTGGTGACTTTTATGTCTTTTTCTTTTTTCTCAACTAAAGTGTTAGATAGACACAATTAATTTAGTTTAATTTCAGTATTTCAAACATTTTATTTTTAAGCAAGTTTTTGTTAAATATTATTTATATCCAACTTTATAACTCGCTTATGGTTGGTCCTACAAGAAAAATGCAAATAACTATTTTGTAGGAAATGTTATCAGCTTTAATTTTGAAAGAAAGTTAAAAATTGATAGGAGTAACTGTTTTCGAGATATAAGCAAAAAACCAATGTAAAAACTGTTACCGTTTCAGAACAAAAATGTAATTCAGTTTTCAATGTTTGAGACGAAGACGAAAATGCAGCATTTAAAATCGACTCTAAAGACTTCAGTGACTTATATGTCACCCCCTTTTTTTCTAATAAAGTATTGGACCTAATAAATTAAGTGTATTTTAAATCACAAGACATTTTCTGTTAAAGCACTTCTTTTTTAAATATTAATTATTTTCAATCTTATATCTCGCTTATGGTTAGTCCTACATAAAAAATGCAAATAATTATTTTGTAGGAAATTTTATCAGCTTGAATTTTAGTAAAAAGATAAAAGTTGATAGGAGTAACTGTTTTCGAGATATGAGCAAGAAACCAAAACACTGTTACCTTAATTAAGCGTTTGCATATTAGCAAATTTAGTACTATTAGTATTATTATTATTAATGTTATTGTTATTAATATGACGATTAAAGACAACTTTGAAACCTTTAGTGACTTTTATGTCTTCTTCTTTTTCCTCTACTAAAGTGTTAGACACAATTAAATTAGTTTAATTTCAGTTTTTCAAACATTTTATTTTAAAGCAAATTTTTGTTAAATATTATTTATATCCAACTCGATAACTCGCTTATGGTTGGTCGTACAAGAAAAATGCAAATAACTATTTTGTAGGAAATTTTATCAGCTTTAATTTTGAAAGAAAGATAAAAATTGATTGGAGTAACTGTTTTCGAGATATAAGCAAAAAACCAATAAGAAAACTGTGACTGTTACTGAACAAAAATGTAATTCGGTTTTCAATGTTTGAGACGAAGACGAAACTGCAGCATTTAAAAACGACTCTGAAGACTTCAGTGACTTTTATGTCACATCCTTTTTCTTCTAATAAAGTATTGGACCCAATAAATTAAGTGTATTTTAAATCACAAGACATTTTCTGTTAAAGCACTTTTTTTTTAAATATTAATTATTTTCAATCATATATCTCGCTTATGGTTAGTCCTACATGAAAAATGCAAATAACTATTTTGTAGGAAATTTTATCAGCTTGAATTTTAGTAAAAAGATAAAAATTGATAGGAGTAACTGTTTTCGAGATATAAGCAAGAAACCAAAACACTGTTACCTTAATTAAGCGTTTGCATATAAGCAAATTTAGAACTATTAGTATTATTATTATTAATGTTATTGTTATTAATATGACAACTAAAGACAACTCTGAAACCTTTAGTGACTTTTATGTCTTTTCGTTTTTTCTCTACTAAAGTGTTAGACACAGTAAAATTAGTTTAATTTCAGTTTTTCAAACATTTTATTTTAAAGCAAATTTTTGTTAAATATTATTTATATCCAACTCTATAACTCGCTTATGGTTGGTCCTACAAGAAAAATGCAAATAACTATTTTGTAGAATATTTTATCAGCTTTGATTTTGAAAGAAAGACAAAAATTCATAGGAGTAACTGTTTTCGAGATATAAGCAAGAAACCAAAAAACTGTTACCTTAATAAAGCGCTTGCATATAAGCAGATTTAGTACTATTAGTATTATTATTATTAATGTTATTGTTATTAATATGACGACTAAAAACGATTCTGAAGACTTTGGTGACTTTTATGTCTTTTTCTTTTTTCTCTAATAAAGTGTTAGACACAATTAATTTAGTTTAATTTCAGTATTTCAAACATTTTATTTTTAAGCAAGTTTTTGTTAAATATTATTTATATCCAACTTTATAACTCGCTTATGGTTGGTCCTACAAGAAAAATGCAAATAACTATTTTGTAGGAAATGTTATCAGCTTTAATTTTGAAAGAAAGATAAAAATTGATAGGAGTAACTGTTTTCGAGATATAAGCAAAAAACCAAAGTAAAAACTGTTACCGTTTCAGAACAAAAATATAATTCAGTTTTCAATGTTTGAGACGAAGACGAAAATGCAGCATTTAAAATCGACTCTGAAGACTTCAGTGACTTATATGTCACCCCCTTTTTTTCTAATAAAGTATTGGACCTAATAAATTAAGTGTATTTTAAATCACAAGACATTTTCTGTTAAAGCACTTCTTTTTTAAATATTAATTATTTTCAATCTTATATCTCGCTTATGGTTAGTCCTACATAAAAAATGCAAATAATTATTTTGTAGGAAATTTTATCAGCTTGAATTTTAGTAAAAAGATAAAAATTGATAGGAGTAACTGTTTTCGAGATATGAGCAAGAAACCAAAACACTGTTACCTTAATTAAGCGTTTGCATATAAGCAAATTTAGTACTATTAGTATTATTATTATTAATGTTATTGTTATTAATATGACGATTAAAGACAACTTTGAAACCTTTAGTGACTTTTATGTCTTCTTCTTTTTCCTCTACTAAAGTGTTAGACACAATCAAATTAGTTTAATTTCAGTTTTTCAAACATTTTATTTTAAAGCAAATTTTTGTTAAATATTATTTATATCCAACTTTATAACTCGCTTATGGTTGGTCCTACAAGAAAAATGCAAATAACTATTTAGTAGAATATTTTATCAGCTTTAATTTTGAAAGAAAGACAAAAATTCATAGGAGTAACTGTTTTCGAGATATAAGCAAGAAACCAAAAAACTGTTACCTTAATAAAGCGCTTGCATATAAGCAGATTTAGTACTATTAGTATTATTATTATTAATGTTATTGTTATTAATATGACGACTAAAAACGATTCTGAAGACTTTGGTGACTTTTATGTCTTTTTCTTTTTTCTCTACTAAAGTGTTAGACACAATTAATTTAGTTTAATTTCAGTATTTCAAACATTTTATTTTTAAGCAAGTTTTTGTTAAATATTATTTATATCCAACTTTATAACTCGCTTATGGTTGGTCCTACAAGAAAAATGCAAATAACTATTTTGTAGGAAATGTTATCAGCTTTAATTTTGAAAGAAAGATAAAAATTGATAGGAGTAACTGTTTTCGAGATATAAGCAAAAAACCAAAGTAAAAACTGTTACCGTTTCAGAACAAAAATGTAATTCAGTTTTCAATGTTTGAGACGAAGACAAAAATGCAGCATTTAAAATCGACTCTGAAGACTTCAGTGACTTATATGTCACCCCCTTTTTTTTTTAATAAAGTATTGGACCTAATAAATTAAGTGTATTTTAAATCACAAGACATTTTCTGTTAAAGCACTTTTTTTTTAAATATTAATTATTTTCAATCATATATCTCGCTTATGGTTAGTTCTACATGAAAAATGCAAATAACTATTTTGTAGGAAATTTTATCAGCTTTAATTTTGACAGAAAGATAAAAATTGATAGGAGTAACTGTTTTCGAGATATAAGCAAAAAACCAATAAGAAAACTGTGACTGTTACTGAACAAAAATGTAATTCAGTTTTCAATGTTTGAGACGAAGACGAAACTGCAGCATTTAAAAACGACTCTGAAGACTTCAGTGACTTTTATGTCACTTCCTTTTTCTTCTAATAAAGTATTGGACCCAATAAATTAAGTGTATTTTAAATCACAAGACATTTTCTGTTAAAGCACTTTTTTTTTAAATATTAATTATTTTCAATCATATATCTCGCTTATGGTTAGTCCTACATGAAAAATGCAAATAACTATTTTGTAGGAAATTTTATCAGCTTGAATTTTAGTAAAAAGATAAAAATTGATAGGAGTAACTGTTTTCGAGACATAAGCAAGAAACCAAAACACTGTTACCTTAATTAAGCGTTTGCATATAAGCAAATTTAGCACTATTAGTATTATTATTATTAATGTTATTGTTATTAATATGACAACTAAAGACAACTCTGAAACCTTTAGTGACTTTTATGTCTTTTTCTTTTTCCTCTACTAAAGTGTTAGACTCAATTAATTTAGTTTAATTTCGGTTTTTCAAACATTTTATTTTAAAGCAAATTTTTGTTAAATATTATTTATATCCAACTCTATAACTCGCTTATGGTTGGTCCTACAAAAAAATGCAAATAACTATTTTGTAGGAAATTTTATTAGCTTTAATTTTGAAAAAAAGATAAAAATTGATAGGAGTAACTGTTTTCGAGATATAAGCAAGAAACCAAAAAAATGTTACGTTAGTTAAGCGTTTGCATATAAGCAAATTTAGTACTATTAGTATTATTATTATTAATGTTATTGTTATTAATATGACGACTAAAGACGACTCTGAAACATTTAGTGACTTTTATGTCTTCTCCTTTTTCCTCTACTAAAGTGTTAGACACAATTAATTTAGTTTAATTCCGGTTTTTCAAGCATTTTATTTTAAAGCAAATTTTTGTTAAATATTATTTATATCCAACTCTATAACTCGTTTATGCTTGGTCCTACAAGAAAAATGTAAATAACTATTTTGTTGGAAATTTTATCAGCTTTAATTTTGAAAGAAAGATAAAATTTGATAGGAGTAACTGTTTTTGAGATATAAGCAAAAAACCAATAAGAAAACTGTAACTGTTACTGAACAAAAATGTAATTCAGTTTTCAATGTTTGAGACGAAGTCAAAAATGCAGCATTTAAAAACGACTCTGAAGATTTCAGTGACTTTTATGTCACCTCCTTTTTCTTCTAATAAAGTATTGGACCCAACAAATTAAGTGTATTTTAAATCACAAGACATTTTCTGTTAAAACACTTTTTTTTAATTAATAATTATTTTCAAACTTATATCTCGCTTATGGTTAGTTCTACATGAAAAATGCAAATAACTATTTTGTAGGAAATTTTATCACCTTTAATTTTGGTGAAAAAGTAAAAATTGATAGGAGTAACTGTTTTCGAGATATAGGCAAAAAACAAAAAAACTGTTACCTTAATTAAGCGCTTGCATATAAGCAAATTTAGTACTACTAGTATTGTTATTATAAATGTTATTGTTATTAATATGACGACTAAAGACAACTTTAAGACTTTAGTGACTTTTATGTCTCCTCCTTTTTCCTCTACTAAAGTGTTAGACACAATTAATTTAGTTTAATTTCGGTTTTTCAAACATTTTATTTTAAAGCAAATTTTTGTTAAATATTAAAAACTATAAAATGGCTTAGATTGCCTAAAAACACAGATCACACATGATCTTTTGCATAAAAATGAGAAAACGCTCATGTAACACACAAAATAAGCTCCATTTTTCCTTTTTAAAAGTATTATTATTATTATTACTTTTGTTACTATTACTATTATTATTATTATTATTATTATTATTATTGTTATTATTATTATTATTATTATTATTATTATTATTATTATTATTATTATTATTATTATTATTATTATTATTAAAAACTTATATTAAACAGACAGAAAACGTCGTATTCTGACACAACTTAAAACACAGATCACACATGATCTTTTGCATAGAAATGAGAAAACGCTCATATAACACAAAATAAGCTTTATTTTGGCTTAGAAAACTAAGCTTACTTTTACTACTACTATTATTTTTATTTTTATTATTATTATTATTATTACTATTATTTTTATTATTATTATTACTATTATTATTACTATTATTATTATTATTATTATTATTATTATTATTATTATTATTATTATTATTATTATTATTAAAGACCGATTATAACTTTTGTATAGTAAATGTTTTTATACCAGTTTTAAAATGAGTTATTAATTTTAGACAATTTCTTGCCTAAAAACACAGATCACAGATGATCTCTTGCATAGAAATGAGAAAACGCTCAGATAACACAAAATAAGCATCATTTTTGCTTAGAAAAACTAAGCTTTAATTTAGAAAGAAATTTATTATTATAAGTATTATTATCATTATTATTATTATTATTATTATTATTATTATTATTATTGTTTCTTTTATTACTATTATTATTATTATTATTATTATTAATATTATTATTATTAACTTTTGTTTAGTAAATGTTTTTATACCAGTTTTAAAATGAGTTATTAATTTTATTCAATTTCTTGCCTAAAAACACAGATCACAGATGATCTCTTGCATAGAAATGACAAAACGCTCATATAACACACAAAATAAGCATCATTTTTGCTTAGAAAAACTAAGCTTTAATTTAGAAAGAAATTCATTATTATAAGTATTATTATCATTATTATTATTATTATTATTATTATTATTATTATTATTATTATTATTATTATTATTATTATTACTATTATTATTATTATTATTATTATTACTATTATTATTATTATTATTTTTATTATTATTATTATTATTATTATTATTATTATTATTATTATTATTATTATTATTATTATTATTGTTATTATTATTATTATTATTATTATTGTTATTATTATTATTATTAAAAACTTATATTAAACAGACAGAAAACGTCGTATTCTGACACAAAAAAACGAATTACGTTATAGACTTGACGAGAACGGCGTATCTCGGACTCTTATAGGACTCTTATAGGGTCAAAAATTATCAGTTTGGATTAAAACAAATTATTTTTGTTGACTCTCAGCCTGAATTGTTCATCAGTTCAAACAAAAACGGCTTACTTTAGACGATCTTTTGCTTTGAACAAGAAAACTTACATCGAACAGACTAAAAACGTATTAATCTGGCATAAAAGAGCAATTTATGTATCACTTTGGATAAAGGCAGCTAATCCTATTCGTTTCATTGCTTAAAATAGACAAGATTGTTAATAAATCTAAGAAAAACGCTGTATTCTAGCACAAAATACTAATTACATTATAGTTTCGACGAGAATAGCTTATTTGGAATGATTCTATGCTTCCAAACGAGTAAATTTTTAATAAACAGATGCCAAACATCATGTTTTGTCCTATAAAGACATTTTATATTGCAGTTTGTATTAAAACAAAATATTTTCGTTGATTCTTTGTTAGAAGCAGCAAACCTAACATTAAAGAATCTGAAAACTTTGTATTCGGACACAAACCACCGAATTTTGTTTCAGTTTAGACAAAAACGGTTGATTTTCGACAATATTTTGCTTTGAACAAGAAAGCTTATATCAAACTGACTAAAAACGTCTTATTTTAGCACAAAACAAAAGATTTGCGTTATAGTCTTAAAGCTGATTCATGCCACAGTTTGGATAAAAACCAATTATTTTTGTTAATTCATTGTTACAAACAAGAAACCTTACATCAAAGAAACTGAAAACCACTTATTTAGGCACAGAAATTCGAATTACGTTTCAGTCTGGACAAAAACTGCTTATTTTAGACGATCCTTTGTTTTGAACACGAAAACTTACATTAAAAAGATTAAAAACGTCTTATTCTGGCTGAAAACTGCAAATTATATATTACTCTAGATAAAAGCAATTTATCCTGATTACTCCTTTACTTAGAATAGAGTAAACTTGTATAAAACTTAATGAAAACTTTAAATTTCGTCTCAAAGAAATAATTTACGTTATAGTTTTGACCAGCACTGTTTATTTCAAACGAAATTATGATTCGAAACTAATGAACTTTTATGGGGCAGATGCAAAACCACATATTACCATATAAAGCGTTGTTTTAAAGCAAAGTATTACCTTTTGCAACAAGAAATTTCACGTCAAAGAAACTGAAAACATCGTATCCATGCACAAATATCGAATTACGTATCAGTTTAGGCAAATACAGCTTATTTTAAACGATTCCTTGCTATAAACAAGAAAAATTTTATCAAACATATTGAAAATGTCTTATTCTCGAAAATAAGAGCAAATTATGTATCAGTTTTAACAAAAGCGGATTACTCTGTTTGATTCTATGCTTAGAGTAGAGTAAACTACTATAAAACGTAATGAAAACTCTATATTCAAGCTCAAAAGAACAAATTACGTTATAGTTTTGACAAAAAAAAATTATTTCGGACGACTACATATTTCGAAGTAAGCAAACTTTAATTGAACAAGTGCAAAAGCTAATACTTTGCTTTAAAATAACGATTTATGTGGTAATATGGTATTTTGCATCGTTTCGCTCCATTGAATCATTCGAAATAAATTATTTTGACACAACAACGAAAATAATTTTTTTGTTTAAACTGTAACATGTCGTTTTTATGAAACGAACTAAGACGTTTGGCATCTGTTTAGTGAAAGTTTTCTCGTTTGGGGGCATAAAATCGTTTGAAATTAACAGTTCTGGTCAAAACTATAACGTAAATTATTTCTTTGAGACGAAATTTAAAGTTTTCATTAAGTTTTATACAAGTTTGCTCTATTCTAAGCAAAGGAGTAATCAGGATAAACTGCTTTTATCCAAAGTAATACATAATTTGCAGTTTTGAGCCAGAATAAGACGTTTTTAATCTTTTTAATGTAAGTTTTCGTGTTCAAAAGAAAGAATCGTCTAAAATAAGCAATTTGTGTCCAGACTGAAACGTAATTTGATTTTCTGGGCCTGAATAAGAGATTTTCAGTTTCTTTGATGTAAGGTTTCTTGTTTGTAAAAATGAATAAACGAAAATCATTGGTTTTAATCCAAACTGTGACATAAATCGTTTTTTAAAGGCGAAATCAGACGTTTTGTCTCTGTTCAGTGAAAGTATAGTGGTTTCAAAGCATAGAATCGTTTGAAATTAACAGTTCTCGTCAAGACTATAACGCAAATCTTTAAAGTGATACAAAGAAATAATTTACGTAATAGTTTTGACCAGAACTGTTAATTTCAAACGATTTTATGCCCCCAAACGAGAAAACTTTCACTAAACAGATGCCAAACGTCTTAGTTCGTTTTATAAAAGCAACTTATGTTACAGTTTAAACAAAAACAAATTATTTGTGTTGTTGTTGTGTCAAAATAATTTATTTCTAATGATTCAATGGAGCGAAACGGGTAAACTTTTATAGGACAGATGCAAAATACCATATTACCACATAAATCATTATTTTAAAGCAAAGTATTAGCTTTTGCACATGTTCAATTAAAGTTTGCTTACTTCGAAGTATGTAATCGTCCGAAATATTTTTTTTTGTCAAAACTATAACGTAATTTGTTCTTTTGAGCTTGAATATAGAGTTTTCATTACGTTTTATAGTAGTTTACTCTACTCTAAGCATAGAATCAAACAGAGTAATCCGCTTTTGTTAAAACTGATACATAATTTGCTCTTATTTTCGAGAATAAGACGTTTTCAATATGCTTGATAAAATTTTTCTTGTTTATAGCAAGGAATCGTTTAAAATAAGCTGTATTTGCCTAAACTAATACGTAATTAGATATTTATGTATGGATACGAAGTTTTCAGTTTCTTTGACGTGAAATTTCTTGTTGCAAAAGGTAATACTTTGCTTTAAAACAACGCTTTATATGGTAATATGTGGTTTTGCATCTGCCCCATAAAAGTTCATTAGTTTCGAATCATAATTTCGTTTGAAATAAACAGTGCTGGTCAAAACTATAACGTAAATTATTTCTTTGAGACGAAATTTAAAGTTTTCATTAAGTTTTATACAAGTTTACTCTATTCTAAGTAAAGGAGTAATCAGGATAAATTGCTTTTATCTAGAGTAATATATAATTGCAGTTTTCAGCCAGAATAAGACGTTTTTAATCTTTTTAATGTAAGTTTTCGTGTTCAAAACAAAGGATCGTCTAAAATAAGCAGTTTTTGTCCAGACTGAAACGTAATTCGAATTTCTGTGCCTAAATAAGGGGTTTTCAGTTTCTTTGATGTAAGGTTTCTTGTTTGTAACAATGAATTAACAAAAATAATTGGTTTTTATCCAAACTGTGGCATGAATCAGCTTTAAGACTATAACGCAAATCTTTTGTTTTGTGCTAAAATAAGACGTTTTTAGTCAGTTTGATATAAGCTTTCTTGTTCAAAGCAAAATATTGTCGAAAATCAACCGTTTTTGTCTAAACTGAAACAAAATTCGGTGGTTTGTGTCCGAATACAAAGTTTTCAGATTCTTTAATGTTAGGTTTGCTGCTTCTAACAAAGAATCAACGAAAATATTTTGTTTTAATACAAACTGCAATATAAAATGTCTTTATAGGACAAAACATGATGTTTGGCATCTGTTTATTAAAAATTTACTCGTTTGGAAGCATAGAATCATTCCAAATAAGCTATTCTCGTCGAAACTATAATGTAATTAGTATTTTGTGCTAGAATACAGCGTTTTTGTTAGATTTATTAACAATTTTGTCTATTTTAAGCAATGAAACGAATAGGATTAGCTGCCTTTATCCAAAGTGATACATAAATTGCTCTTTTATGCCAGATTAATACGTTTTTAGTCTGTTCGATGTAAGTTTTCTTGTTCAAAGCAAAAGATCGTCTAAAGTAAGCCGTTTTTGTTTGAACTGATGAACAATTCAGACTGAGAGTCAACAAAAATAATTTGTTTTAATCCAAACTGATAATTTTTGACCCTATAAGAGTCCTATAAGAGTCCGAGATACGCCGTTCTCGTCAAGTCTATAACGTAATTCGTTTTTTTGTGTCAGAATACGACGTTTTCTGTCTGTTTAATATAAGTTTTTAATAATAATAATAATAATAACAATAATAATAATAATAATAATAATAACAATAATAATAATAATAATAATAATAATAATAATAATAATAATAATAATAATAATAATAATAATAATAATAATAATAAAAATAATAATAGAAATAAAAGTAAGCTTAGTTTTCTAAGCAAAAATGAAGCTTATTTTGTGTGTTATATGAGCGCTTTCTCATTTCTATGCAAGAAATCATCTGTGATCTGTATTTTTAGGCAAGAAATTGTCTAAAATTAATAACTCATTTTAAAACTGGTATAAAAACATTTACTATACAAAAGTTAATAATAATAATAATAATAATAATAATAATAATAATAATAATAATAATAATAATAATAGTAATAATAATAATAATAATAATAATAATAATAATAATAATAATAATAATAATGATAATAATACTTATAATAATGAATTTCTTTCTAAATTAAAGCTTAGTTTTTCTAAGCAAAAATGATGCTTATTTTGTGTGTTATATGAGCGTTTTTTCATTTCTATGCAAGAGATCATCTGTGATCTGTGTTTTTAGGCAAGAAATTGAATAAGATTAATAACTCATTTTAAAACTGGTATAAAAACATTTACTATACAAAAGTTAATAATAATAATAATAATAATAATAATAATAATAATAATAATAATAATAATAATAATAATAATAATAATAATAATAATAATAATAATAATAATAATAGTAATAATAATAATAAAAATAATAGTAATAATAATAATAATAATAAAAATAAAAATAATAGTAGTAGTAAAAGTAAGCTTAGTTTTCTAAGCCAAAATGAAGCTTATTTTGTGTTATATGAGCGTTTTCTCATTTCTATGCAAAAGATCATGTGTGATCTGTGTTTTAAGTTGTGTCAGAATACGACGTTTTCTGTCTGTTTAATATAAGTTTTTAATAATAATAATAATAATAATAATAATAATAATAATAATAATAATAATAATAATAATAATAACAATAATAATAATAATAATAATAATAATAATAATAGTAATAGTAACAAAAGTAATAATAATAATAATACTTTTAAAAAGGAAAAATGGAGCTTATTTTGTGTGTTACATGAGCGTTTTCTCATTTTTATGCAAAAGATCATGTGTGATCTGTGTTTTTAGGCAATCTAAGCCATTTTATAGTTTTTAATATTTAACAAAAATTTGCTTTAAAATAAAATGTTTGAAAAACCGAAATTAAACTAAATTAATTGTGTCTAACACTTTAGTAGAGGAAAAAGGAGGAGACATAAAAGTCACTAAAGTCTTAAAGTTGTCTTTAGTCGTCATATTAATAACAATAACATTTATAATAACAATACTAGTAGTACTAAATTTGCTTATATGCAAGCGCTTAATTAAGGTAACAGTTTTTTTGTTTTTTGCCTATATCTCGAAAACAGTTACTCCTATCAATTTTTACTTTTTCACCAAAATTAAAGGTGATAAAATTTCCTACAAAATAGTTATTTGCATTTTTCATGTAGAACTAACCATAAGCGAGATATAAGTTTGAAAATAATTATTAATTAAAAAAAAGTGTTTTAACAGAAAATGTCTTGAGATTTAAAATACACTTAATTTGTTGGGTCCAATACTTTATTAGAAGAAAAAGGAGGTGACATAAAAGTCACTGAAGTCTTCAGAGTCGTTTTTAAATGCTGCATTTTTGACTTCGTCTCAAACATTGAAAACTGAATTACATTTTTGTTCAGTAACAGTTACAGTTTTCTTATTGGTTTTTTGCTTATATCTCGAAAACAGTTACTCCTATCAAATTTTATCTTTCTTTCAAAATTAAAGCTGATAAAATTTCCAACAAAATAGTTATTTACATTTTTCTTGTAGGACCAAGCATAAAAGAGTTATAGAGTTGGATATAAATAATATTTAACAAAAATTTGCTTTAAAATAAAATGCTTGAAAAACCGGAATTAAACTAAATTAATTGTGTCTAACACTTTAGTAGAGGAAAAAGGAGAAGACATAAAAGTCACTAAATGTTTCAGAGTCGTCTTTAGTCGTCATATTAATAACAATAACGTTAATAATAATAATACTAATAGTACTAAATTTGCTTATATGCAAACGCTTAATTAACGTAACATTTTTTTGGTTTCTTGCTTATATCTCGAAAACAGTTACTCCTATCAATTTTTATCTTTTTTTCAAAATTAAAGCTAATAAAATTTCCTACAAAATAGTTATTTGCATTTTTTTGTACGACCAACCATAAGCGAGTTATAGAGTTGGATATAAATAATATTTAACAAAAATTTGCTTTAAAATAAAATGTTTGAAAAACCGAAATTAAACTAAATTAATTGAGTCTAACACTTTAGTAGAGGAAAAAGAAAAAGACATAAAAGTCACTAAAGGTTTCAGAGTTGTCTTTAGTTGTCATATTAACAACAATAACATTAATAATAATAATACTAATAGTACTAAATTTGCTTATATGCAAACGCTTAATTAAGGTAACAGTGTTTTGGTTTCTTGCTTATATCTCGAAAACAGTTGCTCCTATCAATTTTTATCTTTTTACTAAAATTCAAGTTGATAAAATTTCCTACAAAATAGTTATTTGCATTTTTCATGTAGGACTAACCATAAGCGAGATATATGATTGAAAATAATTAATATTTAAAAAAAAAGTGCTTTAACAGAAAATGTCTTGTGATTTAAAATACACTTAATTTATTGGGTCCAATACTTTATTAGAAAAAAAAGGAAGTGACATAAAAGTCACTGAAGTCTTCAGAGTCGTTTTTAAATGCTGCAGTTTCGTCTTCGTCTCAAACATTGAAAACTGAATTACATTTTTGTTTAGTAACAGTCACAGTTTTCTTATTGGTTTTTTGCTTATATCTCGAAAACAGTTACTCCTATCAATTTTTATCTTTCTGTCAAAATTAAAGCTGATAAAATTTCCTACAAAATAGTTATTTGCATTTTTCTTGTAGGACCAACCATAAGCGAGTTATAGAGTTGGATATAAATAATATTTAACAAAAATTTGCTTTAAAATAAAATGTTTGAAAAACTGAAATTAAACTAATTTAATTGTGTCTAACACTTTAGTAGAGGAAAAAGAAGAAGACATAAAAGTCACTAAAGGTTTCAAAGTTGTCTTTAATCGTCATATTAATAACAATAACATTAATAATAATAATACTAATAGTACTAAATTTGCTTATATGCAAACGCTTAATTAAGGTAACAGTGTTTTGGTTTCTTGCTCATATCTCGAAAACAGTTACTCCTATCAATTTTTATCTTTTTACTAAAATTCAAGCTGATAAAATTTCCTACAAAATAGTTATTTGCATTTTTTATGTAGGACTAACCATAAGCGAGATATAAGTTTGAAAATAATTAATATTTAAAAAAGAAGTGCTTTAACAGAAAATGTCTTGTGATTTAAAATACACTTAATTTATTAGGTCCAATTCTTTATTAAAAAAAAAAGGGGGTGACATATAAGTCACTGAAGTCTTCAGAGTCGATTTTAAATGCTGCATTTTCGTCTTCGTCTCAAACATTGAAAACTGAATTACATTTTTGTTCTGAAACGGTAACAGTTTTTACTTTGGTTTTTTGCTTATATCTCGAAAACAGTTACTCCTATCAATTTTTATCTTTCTTTCAAAATTAAAGCTGATAACATTTCCTACAAAATAGTTATTTGCATTTTTCTTGTAGGACCAACCATAAGCGAGTTATAAAGTTGGATATAAATAATATTTAACAAAAACTTGCTTAAAAATAAAATGTTTGAAATACTGAAATTAAACTAAATTAATTGTGTCTAACACTTTAGTAGAGAAAAAAGAAAAAGACATAAAAGTCACCAAAGTCTTCAGAATCGTTTTTAGTCGTCATATTAATAACAATAACATTAATAATAATAATACTAATAGTACTAAATCTGCTTATATGCAAGCGCTTTATTAAGGTAACAGTTTTTTGGTTTCTTGCTTATATCTCGAAAACAGTTACTCCTATGAATTTTTGTCTTTCTTTCAAAATTAAAGCTGATAAAATATTCTACAAAATAGTTATTTGCATTTTTCTTGTAGGACCAACCATAAGCGAGTTATAGAGTTGGATATAAATAATATTTAACAAAAATTTGCTTTAAAATAAAATGTTTGAAAAACTGAAATTAAACTAATTTAACTGTCTAACACTTTAGTAGAGAAAAAAAGAAAAGACATAAAAGTCACTAAAGGTTTCAGAGTTGTCTTTAGTTGTCATATTAATAACAATAACATTAATAATAATAATACTAATAGTACTAAATTTGCTTATATGCAAACGCTTAATTAAGGTAACAGTGTTTTGGTTTCTTGCTTATATCTCGAAAACAGTTACTCCTATCAATTTTTATCTTTTTACTAAAATTCAAGCTGATAAAATTTCCTACAAAATAGTTATTTGCATTTTTCATGTAGGACTAACCATAAGCGAGATATATGATTGAAAATAATTAATATTTAAAAAAAAAGTGCTTTAACAGAAAATGTCTTGTGATTTAAAATACACTTAATTTATTGGGTCCAATACTTTATTAGAAGAAAAAGGAAGTGACATAAAAGTCACTGAAGTCTTCAAAGTCGTTTTTAAATGCTGCAGTTTCGTCTTCGTCTCAAACATTGAAAACCGAATTTCATTTTTGTTCAGTAACAGTCACAGTTTTCTTATTGGTTTTTTGCTTATATCTCGAAAACAGTTACTCCTATCAATTTTTATCTTTTTTTCAAAATTAAAGCTGATAAAATTTCCTACAAAATAGTTATTTGCATTTTTCTTGTAGGACCAACCATAAGCGAGTTATAGAGTTGGATATAAATAATATTTAACAAAAATTTGCTTTAAAATAAAATGTTTGAAAAACTGAAATTAAACTAATTTAATTGTGTCTAACACTTTAGTAGAGGAAAAAGAAGAAGACATAAAAGTCACTAAAGGTTTCAAAGTTGTCTTTAATCGTAATATTAATAACAATAACATTAATAATAATAATACTAATAGTACTAAATTTGCTTATATGCAAACGCTTAATTAAGGTAACAGTGTTTTGGTTTCTTGCTTATATCTCGAAAACAGTTACTCCTATCAATTTTTATCTTTTTACTAAAATTAAAGCTGATAAAATTTCCTACAAAATAGTTAATTGCATTTTTAATGTAGGACTAACCATAAGCGAGATATAAGTTTGAAAATAATTAAAATTTAAAAAAAAGTGCTTCAACAGAAAATGTCTTGTGATTTAAAATACACTTAATTTATTGGGTCCAATACTTTATTAGAAGAAAAAAGAGGTGACAGAAAGGTCACTGAAGTCTTTAGGGTCGTTTGTAAATGCTGCATTTTCGTCTTCGTCTCAAACATTGAAAACTGAATTACATTTTTGTTCAGTAACTGTTACAGTTTTCTTATTGGTTTTTTGCTTATATCTCGAAAACAGTTACTCCTATCAATTTTTATCTTTCTTTTAAAATTAAAGCTGATAAAGCTTCCTACAAAATAGTTGTTTGCATTTTTCTTGTAGGACCAAATATAAGCGAGTTATAGAGTTGGATATAAATAATATTTAACAAAAATTTGCTATAAATAAAATGTTTGAAAAACCGAAATTAAACTAAATTAATTGAGTCTAACACTTTAGTAGAGAAAAAAGAAAAAGACATAAAAGTCACCAAAGTCTTCAGAATCGTTTTTAGTCGTCATATTAATAACAATAACATTAATAATAATAATACTAATAGTACTAAATCTGCTTATATGCAAGCGCTTTATTAAGGTAACAGTTTTTTGGTTTCTTGCTTATATCTCGAAAACAGTTGCTCCTATAAATTTTTGTCTTTTTTTCAAAATTAAAGCTGATAAAATTTCCTACAAAATAGTTATTTGCATTTTTCTTGTAGGACCAACCATAAGCGAGTTATAGAGTTGGATATAAATAATATTTAACAAAAATTTGCTTTAAAATAAAATGTTTGAAAAACTGAAATTAAACTAATTTAATTGTGTCTAACACTTTAGTAGAGGAAAAAGAAGAAGACATAAAAGTCACTAAAGGTTTCAAAGTTGTCTTTAGTTGTCATATTAATAACAATAACATTAATAATAATAAAACTAATAGTACTAAATTTGCTTATATGCAAACGCTTAATTAAGGTAACAGTGTTTTGGTTTCTTGCTTATATCTCGAAAACAGTTACTCCTATCAATTTTTATCTTTTTACTAAAATTAAAGCTGATAAAATTTCCTACAAAATAGTTAATTGCATTTTTAATGTAGGACTAACCATAAGCGAGATATAAGTTTGAAAATAATTAAAATTTAAAAAAAAGTGCTTCAACAGAAAATGTCTTGTGATTTAAAATACACTTAATTTATTGGGTCCAATACTTTATTAGAAGAAAAAGAAAGTGACAGAAAGGTCACTGAAGTCTTTAGAGTCGTTTGTAAATGCTGCATTTTCGTCTTCGTCTCAAACATTGAAAACTGAATTACATTTTTGTTCAGTAACAGTCACAGTTTTCTTATTGGTTTTTTGCTTATTTCTCGAAAACAGTTACTCCTATCAATTTTTATCTTTCTGTCAAAATTAAAGCTGATAAAATTTCCTACAAAATAGTTATTTGCATTTTTCTTGTAGGACCAACCATAAGCGAGTTATAGAGTTGGATATAAATAATATTTAACAAAAATTTGCTTTAAAATAAAATGTTTGAAAAACTGAAATTAAACTAATTTAATTGTGTCTAACACTTTAGTAGAGGAAAAAGAAGAAGACATAAAAGTCACTAAAGGTTTCAAAGTTGTCTTTAATCGTCATATTAATAACAATAACATTAATAATAATAATACTAATAGTACTAAATTTGCTTATATGCAAACGCTTAATTAAGGTAACAGTGTTTTGGTTTCTTGCTCATATCTCGAAAACAGTTACTCCTATCAATTTTTATCTTTTTACTAAAATTCAAGCTGATAAAATTTCCTACAAAATAGTTATTTGCATTTTTTATGTAGGACTAACCATAAGCGAGATATAAGATTGAAAATAATTAATATTTAAAAAAGAAGTGCTTTAACAGAAAATGTCTTGTGATTTAAAATACACTTAATTTATTAGGTCCAATACTTTATTAGAAAAAAAGGGGGTGACATATAAGTCACTGAAGTCTTCAGAGTCGATTTTAAATGCTGCATTTTCGTCTTCGTCTCAAACATTGAAAACTGAATTATATTTTTGTTCTGAAACGGTAACAGTTTTTACTTTGGTTTTTTGCTTATATCTCGAAAACAGTTACTCCTATCAATTTTTATCTTTCTTTCAAAATTAAAGCTGATAACATTTCCTACAAAATAGTTATTTACATTTTTCTTGTAGGACCAACCATAAGCGAGTTATAAAGTTGGATATAAATAATATTTAACAAAAACTTGCTTAAAAATAAAATGTTTGAAATACTGAAATTAAACTAAATTAATTGAGTCTAACACTTTAGTAGAGAAAAAAGAAAAAGACATAAAAGTCACCAAAGTCTTCAGAATCGTTTTTAGTCGTCATATTAATAACAATAACATTAATAATAATAATACTAATAGTACTAAATCTGCTTATATGCAAGCGCTTTATTAAGGTAACAGTTTTTTGGTTTCTTGCTTATATCTCGAAAACAGTTACTCTTATGAATTTTTGTCTTTTTTTCAAAATTAAAGCTGATAAAATTTCCTACAAAATAGTTATTTGCATTTTTCTTGTAGGACCAACCATAAACGAGTTATAGAGTTGGATATAAATAATATTTAGCAAAAATTTGCTTTAAAATAAAATGTTTGAAAAACTGAAATTAAACTAATTTAATTGTGTCTAACACTTTAGTAGAGGAAAAAGGAAAAGACATAAAAGTCACTAAAGGCTTCAGAGTTGTCTTTAGTTGTCCTATTAATAACAATAACATTAATAATAATAATACTAATAGTACTAAATTTGCTTATATGCAAACGCTTAATTAAGGTAACAGTGTTTTGGTTTCTTGCTTATATCTCGAAAACAGTTACTCCTATCAATTTTTATCTTTTTACTAAAATTCAAGCTGATAAAATTTCCTACAAAATAGTTATTTGCATTTTTCATGTAGAACTAACCATAAGCGAGATATAAGTTTGAAAATAATTATTAATTAAAAAAAAAGTGTTTTAACAGAAAATGTCTTGTGATTTAAAATACACTTAATTTGTTGGGTCCAATACTTTTTTAGAAGAAAAAGAAAGTGACAGAAAGGTCACTGAAGTCTTTAGAGTCGTTTGTAAATGCTGCATTTTCGTCTTCGTCTCAAACATTGAGAACTGAATTACATTTTTGTTCAGTAACAGTCACAGTTTTCTTATTGGTTTTTTGCTTATATCTCGAAAACAGTTACTCCTATCAATTTTTATCTTTCTGTCAAAATTAAAGCTGATAAAATTTCCTACAAAATAGTTATTTGCATTTTTCTTGTAGGACCAACCATAAGCGAGTTATAGAGTTGGATATAAATAATATTTAACAAAAATTTGCTTTAAAATAAAATGTTTGAAAAACTGAAATTGAACTAATTTAATTGTGTCTAACACTTTAGTAGAGGAAAAAGAAGAAGACATAAAAGTCACTAAAGGTTTCAAAGTTGTCTTTAATCGTCATATTAATAACAATAACATTTATAATAACAATACTAGTAGTACTAAATTTGCTTATATGCAAGCGCTTAATTAAGGTAACAGTTTTTTTGTTTTTTGCCTATATCTCGAAAACAGTTACTCCTATCAATTTTTACTTTTTCACCAAAATTAAAGGTGATAAAATTTCCTACAAAATAGTTATTTGCATTTTTCATGTAGAACTAACCATAAGCGAGATATAAGTTTGAAAATAATTATTAATTAAAAAAAAGTGTTTTAACAGAAAATGTCTTGTGATTTAAAATACACTTAATTTGTTGGGTCCAATACTTTATTAGAAGAAAAAGGAGGTGACATAAAAGTCACTGAAGTCTTCAAAATTGATAGGAGTAACTGTTTTCGAGATATAAGCAAGAAACCAAAACACTGTTACCTTAATTAAGCGTTTGCATATAAGCAAATTTAGTACTATTAGTATTATTATTATTAATGTTATTGTTATTAATATGACAACTAAAGACAACTCTGAAACCTTTAGTGACTTTTATGTCTTTTCCTTTTTTCTCTACTAAAGTGTTAGACACAGTTAAATTAGTTTAATTTCCGTTTTTCAAACATTTTATTTTAAAGCAAATTATGTTAAATATTATTTATATCCAACTCTATAACTCGCTTATGGTTGGTCCTACAAGAAAAACGCAAATAACTATTTTGTAGAATATTTTATCAGCTTTAATTTTGAAAGAAAGACAAAAATTCATAGGAGTAACTGTTTTCGAGATATAAGCAAGAAACCAAAAAACTGTTACCTTAATAAAGCGCTTGCATATAAGCAGATTTAGTACTATTAGTATTATTATTATTAATGTTATTGTTATTAATATGACGACTAAAAACGATTCTGAAGACTGGTGACTTTTATGTCTTTTTCTTTTTTCTCTACTAAAGTGTTAGACACAATTAATTTAGTTTAATTTCAGTATTTCAAACATTTTATTTTTAAGCTAGTTTTTGTTAAATATTATTTATATCCAACTTTATAACTCGCTTATGGTTGGTCTTACAAGAAAAATGCAAATAACTATTTTGTAGGAAATGTTATCAGCTTTAATTTTGAAAGAAAGATAAAAATTGATAGGAGTAACTGTTTTCGAGATATAAGCAAAAAACCAAAGTAAAAACTGTTACCGTTTCAGAACAAAAATGTAATTCAGTTTTCAATGTTTGAGACGAAGACGAAAATGCAGCATTTAAATTCGACTCTGAAGACTTCAGTGACTTATATGTCACCCCCTTTTTTTTTTAATAAAGTATTGGACCTAATAAATTAAGTGTATTTTAAATCACAAGACATTTTCTGTTAAAGCACTTCTTTTTTAAATATTAATTATTTTCAATCTTATATCTCGCTAATGGTTAGTCCTACATAAAAAATGCAAATAACTATTTTGTAGGAAATATTATCAGCTTGAATTTTAGTAAAAAGATAAAAATTGATAGGAGTAACTGTTTTCGAGATATGAGCAAGAAACCAAAACACTGTTACCTTAATTAAGCGTTTGCATATAAGCAAATTTAGTACTATTAGTATTATTATTATTAATGTTATTGTTATTAATATGACGATTAAAGACAACTTTGAAACCTTTAGTGACTTTTATGTCTTCTTCTTTTTCCTCTACTAAAGTGTTAGACACAATTAAATTAGTTTAATTTCAGTTTTTCAAACATTTTATTTTAAAGCAAATTTTTGTTAAATATTATTTATATCCAACTCTATAACTCGCTTATGGTTGGTCCTACAAGAAAAATGCAAATAACTATTTTGTAGGAAATTTTATCAGCTTTAATTTTGACAGAAAAATAAAAATTGATAGGAGTAACTGTTTTCGAGATATAAGCAAAAAACCAATAAGAAAACTGTGACTGTTACTGAACAAAAATGTAATTCAGTTTTCAATGTTTGAGACGAAGACGAAACTGCAGCATTTAAAAACGACTCTGAAGACTTCAGTGACTTTTATGTCACTTCCTTTTTCTTCTAATAAAGTATTGAACCCAATAAATTAAGTGTATTTTAAATCACAAGACATTTTCTGTTAAAGCACTTCTTTTTTAAATATTAATTATTTTCAATCATATATCTCGCTTATGGTTAGTCCTACATGAAAAATGCAAATAACTATTTTGTAGGAAATTTTATCAGCTTAAATTTTAGTAAAAAGATAAAAATTGATAGGAGTAACTGTTTTCGAGATATAAGCAAGAAACCAAAACACTGTTACCTTAATTAAGCGTTTGCATATAAGCAAATTTAGTACTATTAGTATTATAATTATTAATGTTATTGTTATTAATATGACAACTAAAGACAACTCTGAAACCTTTAGTGACTTTTATGTCTTTTCCTTTTTTCTCTACTAAAGTGTTAGACACAGTTAAATTAGTTTAATTTCCGTTTTTCAAACATTTTATTTTAAAGCAAATTTTTGTTAAATATTATTTATATCCAACTCTATAACTCGCTTATGGTTGGTCCTACAAGAAAAATGCAAATAACTATTTTGTAGAATATTTTATCAGCTTTAATTTTGAAAGAAAGACAAAAATTCATAGGAGTAACTGTTTTCGAGATATAAGCAAGAAACCAAAAAACTGTTACCTTAATAAAGCGCTTGCATATAAGCAGATTTAGTACTATTAGTATTATTATTATTAATGTTATTGTTATTAATATGACGACTAAAAACGATTCTGAAGACTTTGGTGACTTTTATGTCTTTTTCTTTTTTCTCTACTAAAGTGTTAGACACAATTAATTTAGTTTAATTTCAGTTTTTCAAACATTTTATTTTAAAGCAAATTTTTGTTAAATATTATTTATATCCAACTCTATAACTCGCTTATGGTTGGTCCTACAAGAAAAATGCAAATAACTATTTTGTAGGAAATTTTATCAGCTTTAATTTTGAAAGAAAGATAAAAATTGATAGGAGTAACTGTTTTCGAGATATAAGCAAAAAACCAATAAGAAAACTGTAACTGTTACTGAACAAAAATGTAATTCAGTTTTCAATGTTTGAGACGAAGACAAAAATGCAGCATTTAAAAACGACTCTGAAGACTTCAGTGACTTTTATGTTACCTCCTTTTTCTTCTAATAAAGTATTGGACCCAATAAATTAAGTGTATTTTAAATCACAAGACATTTTCTGTTAAAACACTTTTTTTTAATTATTAATTATTTTCAAACTTATATCTCGCTTATGGTTAGTTCTACATGAAAAATGCAAATAACTATTTTGTAGGAAATTTTATCACCTTTAATTTTGGTGAAAAAGTAAAAATTGTTAGGAGTAACTGTTTTCGAGATATAAGCAAAAAACAAAAAAACTGTTACCTTAAGTAAGCGCTTGCATATAAGCAAATTTAGTACTACTAGTATTGTTATTATAAATGTTATTGTTATTAATATGACGACTAAAGACAACTCTAAGACTTTAGTGACTTTTATGTCTCCTCCTTTTTCCTCTACTAAAGTGTTAGACACAATTAATTTAGTTTAATTTCAGTTTTTCAAACATTTTATTTTAAAGCAAATTTTTGTTAAATATTAAAAACTATAAAATGGGTTAGATTGCCTAAAAACACAGATCACACATGATCTTTTGCATAGAAATGAAAAAACGCTCATGTAACACAAAATAAGCTCCATTTTTCCTTATTAAAAGTATTATTATTATTATTACTTATGTTACTATTACTATTATTATTATTATTATTATTATTATTATTAATTTTATTATTATTAAAAACTGATTATAACTTTTGTATAGTAAATGTTTTTATACCAGTTTTAAAATGAGATATTAATTTTAGACAATTTGTTGCCTAAAAACACAGATCACAGATGATTTCTTGCATAGAAATGAGAAAACGCTCATATAACACACAAAATAAGCTTCATTTTTGCTTAGAAAACTAAGCTTACTTTTATTACTATTATTATTTTCATTATTATTATTATTAATATTATTATTATTATTACTATTATTATTATTATTATTATTATTATTATTATTATTATTATTATTATTGTTATTATTATTATTATTAAAAACTTATATTAAACAGACAGAAAACGTCGTATTCTGACACAAAAAAACGAATTACGTTATAGACTTGACGAGATCGGCGTATCTCGGACTCTTATAGGACTCTTATAGGGTCAAAAAGTATCAGTTTGGATTAAAACAAATTATTTTTGTTGAGTCTCAGTCTGAATTGTTTATCAGTTCAAACAAAAACGGCTTATTTTAGACGATCTTTTGCTTTGAACAAGAAAACTTACATAGAACAGATTAAAAACGTATTAATCTGGCATAAAAGAGCAATTTATGTATCACTTCGGATAAAGGCAGCTAATCCTATTCGTTTTATTGCTTAAAATAGACAAAATTGTTAATAAATCTAACAAAAACGCTGTATTCTAGCACAAAATACTAATTACATTATAGTTTCGACGAGAATAGCTTATTTGGAATGATTCTATGCTTCCAAACGAGTAAATTTTTATTAAACAGATGCCAAACATCATGTTTTGTCATATAAAGACATTTTATATTGCAGTTTGTATTAAAACAAAATATTTTCGTTGATTCTTTGTTAGAAGCAGCAAACCTAACATTAAAGAATCTGAAAACTTTGTATTCGGACACAAACCACCGAATTTTGTATCAGTTTAGACAAAAACGGTTGATTTTCGACAATATTTTGCTTTGAACAAGAAAACTTATATCAAACTGACTAAAAACGTCTTATTTTAGCACAAAACAAAAGATTTGCGTTATAGTCTTAACGAGAGCTGTTAATTTCAAACGGTTCTATGCTTTGAAACGAGTAAACTTTCACTGTACAGAGGAAAAACATCTTATTTCGCCTTTTAAAAACGATTCATGCCACAGTTTGGATAAAAACCAATTATTTTCGTTAATTCATTGTTACAAACATGAAACCTTACATCAAAGTAACTGAAAACCCCTTATTCAGGCACAGAAATTCGAATTACGTTTCAGTCTGAACAAAAACTGCTTACTTTAGACGATCCTTTGTTTTGAATACAAAAACTTACATTAAAAAGATTAAAAACGTCTTATTCTGGCTGAAAACTGCAAATTATATATTACTCTAGATAAAAGCAATTTATCCTGATTACTCCTTTACTTAGAATAGAGTAAACTTGTATAAAACTTAATAAAAACTTTAAATTTCGTCTCAAAGAAATAATTTACGTTATAGTTTTGACCAGCACTGTTTATTTCAAACGATTTTATGATTCGAAACTAATGAACTTTTATGGGGCAGATGCAAAACCACATATTACAATATAAAGCGTTGTTTTAAAGCAAATTATTACCTTTTGCAACAAGAAATTTCACGTCAAAGAAACTGAAAACATCGTATCCATGCACAAATATCGAATTACGTATCAGTTTAGGCAAATACAGCTTATTTTAAACGATTCCTTGCTATAAACAAGAAAAATTTTATCAAACATATTGAAAATGTCTTATTCTCGAAAATAAGAGCAAATTATGTATCAGTTTTAACAAAAGCGGATTACTCTGTTTGATTCTATGCTTAGAGTAGAGTAAACTACTAAACGTAATGAAAACTCTATATTCAAGCTCAAAAGAACAAATTACGTTATAGTTTTGACAAAAAAAAATTATTTCGGACGACTACATATTTCGAAGTAAGCAAACTTTAATTGAACAAGTGCAAAAGCTAATACTTTGCTTTAAAATAACGATTTATGTGGTAATATGGTATTTTGCATCTGTCCTATAAAAGTTTACTCGTTTCGCTCCATTGAATCATTCGAAATAAATTATTTTGACACAACAACGAAAATAATTTTTTTGTTTAAACTGTAACATGTCGTTTTTATAAAACGAACTAAGACGTTTGGCATCTGTTTAGTGAAAGTTTTCTCGTTTGGGGGCATAAAATCGTTTGAAATTAACAGTTCTGGTCAAAACTATAACGTAAATTATTTCTTTGAGACGAAATTTAAAGTTTTCATTAAGTTTTATACAAGTTTGCTCTATTCTAAGCAAAGGAGTAATTAGGATAAACTGCTTTTATCCAAAGTAATACATAATTTGCAGTTTTGAGCCAGAATAAGACGTTTTTAATGTTTTTAATGTAAGTTTTCGTGTTCAAAAGAAAGAATCGTCTAAAATAAGCAATTTGTGTCCAGACTGAAACGTAATTTGATTTTCTGGGCCTGAATAAGAGGTTTTCAGTTTCTTTGATGTAAGGTTTCTTGTTTGTAACAATGAATAAACGAAAATCATTGGTTTTAATCCAAACTGTGACATAAATCGTTTTTTAAAGGCGAAATCAGACGTTTTGCCTCTGTTCAGTGAAAGTATACTGGTTTCAAAGCATAGAATCGTTTGAAATTAACAGTTCCCGACAAGACTATAACGCAAATCTTTAAAGTGATACAAAGAAATAATTTACGTAATAGTTTTGACCAGAACTGTTAATTTCAAACGATTTTATGCCCCCAAACGAGAAAACTTTCACTAAGCAGATGCCAAACGTCTTAGTTCGTTTTATAAAAGCGACTTATGTTACAGTTTAAACAAAAACAAATTATTTGTGTTGTTGTTGTGTCAAAATAATTTATTTCTAATGATTCAATGGAGCGAAACAGGTAAACTTTTATAGGACAGATGCAAAATACCATATTACCACATAAATCATTATTTTAAAGCAAAGTATTAGCTTTTTGCACATGTTCAATTAAAGTTTGCTTACTTCGAAGTATGTAATCGTCCGAAATATTTTTTTTTGTCAAAACTATAACGTAATTTGTTCTTTTGAGCTTGAATATAGAGTTTTCATTACGTTTTATAGTAGTTTACTCTACTCTAAGCATAGAATCAAACAGAGTAATCCGCTTTTGTTAAAACTGATACATAATTTGCTCTTATTTTCGAGAATAAGACGTTTTCAATATGCTTGATAAAATTTTTCTTGTTTATAGCAAGGAATCGTTTAAAATAAGCTGTATTTGCCTAAACTGATACGTAATTAGATATTTATGTATGGATACGAAGTTTTCAGTTTCTTTGACGTGAAATTTCTTGTTGCAAAAGGTAATACTTTGCTTTAAAACAACGCTTTATATGGTAATATGTGGTTTTGCATCTGCCCCATAAAAGTTCATTAGTTTCGAATCATAATTTCGTTTGAAATAAACAGTGCTGGTCAAAACTATAACGTAAATTATTTCTTTGAGACGAAATTTAAAGTTTTCATTAAGTTTTATACAAGTTTACTCTATTCTAAGTAAAGGAGTAATCAGGATAAATTGCTTTTATCTAGAGTAATATATAATTTGCAGTTTTCAGCCAGAATAAGACGTTTTTAATCTTTTTAATGTAAGTTTTCGTGTTCAAAACAAAGGATCGTCTAAAATAAGCAGTTTTTGTCCAGACTGAAACGTAATTCGAATTTCTGTGCCTAAATAAGGGGTTTTCAGTTTCTTTGATGTAAGGTTTCTTGTTTGTAACAATGAATTAACAAAAATAATTGGTTTTTATCCAAACTGTGGCATGAATCAGCTTTAAGACTATAACGCAAATCTTTTGTTTTGTGCTAAAATAAGACGTTTTTAGTCAGTTTGATATAAGTTTTCTTGTTCAAAGCAAAATATTGTCGAAAATCAACCGTTTTTGTCTAAACTGAAACAAAATTCGGTGGTTTGTGTCCGAATACAAAGTTTTCAGATTCTTTAATGTTAGGTTTGCTGCTTCTAACAAAGAATCAACGAAAATATTTTGTTTTAATACAAACTGCAATATAAAATGTCTTTATAGGACAAAACATGATGTTTGGCATCTGTTTATTAAAAATTTACTCGTTTGGAAGCATAGAATCATTCCAAATAAGCTATTCTCGTCGAAACTATAATGTAATTAGTATTTTGTGCTAGAATACAGCGTTTTTGTTAGATTTATTAACAATTTTGTCTATTTTAAGCAATGAAACGAATAGGATTAGCTGCCTTTATCCAAAGTGATACATAAATTGCTCTTTTATGCCAGATTAATACGTTTTTAGTCTGTTCGATGTAAGTTTTCTTGTTCAAAGCAAAAGATCGTCTAAAGTAAGCCGTTTTTGTTTGAACTGATGAACAATTCAGACTGAGAGTCAACAAAAATAATTTGTTTTAATCCAAACTGATAATTTTTGACCCTATAAGAGTCCTATAAGAGTCCGAGATACGCCGTTCTCGTCAAGTCTATAACGTAATTCGTTTTTTTGTGTCAGAATACGACGTTTTCTGTCTGTTTAATATAAGTTTTTAATAATAATAATTATAATAACAATAATAATAATAATAATAATAATAATAATAACAATAATAATAATAATAATAATAATAATAATAATAATAATTATAATAAAAATAATAATAGAAATAAAAGTAAGCTTAGTTTTCTAAGCAAAAATGAAGCTTATTTTGTGTGTTATATGAGCGCTTTCTCATTTCTATGCAAGAAATCATCTGTGATCTGTATTTTTAGGCAAGAAATTGTCTAAAATTAATAACTCATTTTAAAACTGGTATAAAAACATTTACTATACAAAAGTTAATAATAATAATAATAATAATAATAATAATAATAATAATAATAATAATAATAATAATAATAATAATAATAATAATAATAATAATAATAATAATAGTAATAGTAATAATAATAATAATAATAATAATAATAATAATAATAATAATAATAATGATAATAATACTTATAATAATGAATTTCTTTCTAAATTAAAGCTTAGTTTTTCTAAGCAAAAATGATGCTTATTTTGTGTGTTATATGAGCGTTTTCTCATTTCTATGCAAGAGATCATCTGTGAGCTGTGTTTTTAGGCAAGAAATTGAATAAAATTAATAACCCATTTTAAAACTGGTATAAAAACATTTACTATACAAAAGTTAATAATAATAATAATAATAATAATAATAATAATAGTAATAATAATAATAATAATAATAATAATAATAATAGTAATAAAAGAAATAATAATAATAATAATAATAATAATAATAATAATAATAATGATAATAATACTTATAATAATGAATTTCTTTCTAAATTAAAACTTAGTTTTTCTAAGCAAAAATGATGCTTATTTTGTGTGTTATATGAGCGTTTTCTCATTTCTATGCAAGAGATCATCTGTGAGCTGTGTTTTTAGGCAAGAAATTGAATAAAATTAATAACTCATTTTAAAACTGGTATAAAAACATTTACTATACAAAAGTTAATAATAATAATAATAATAATAATAATAATAATAATAATAATAATAATAATAATAATAATAATAATAATAATAATAATAATAATAATAATAATAATAATAATAATAATAATAATAATAATAATAATAATAATAATAATAATAGTAATAATAATAATAATAATAATAATAGTAATAATGATAATAATACTTATAATAATGAATTTCTTTCGAAATTAAAGCTTAGTTTTTCTAAGCAAAAATGATGCTTATTTTGTGTGTTATATGAGCGCGTTCTCATTTCTATGCAAGAAATTGTCTAAAATTAATAACTCATTTTAAAACTGGTATAAAAACATTTACTATACAAAAGTTAAGTAATAATAATAATAACAATAATAATAATAATAATATTAATAATAATAATAATAATAATAAAAATAATAATAGAAATAAAAGTAAGCTTAGTTTTCTAAGCAAAAATGAAGCTTATTTTGTGTTATATGAGCGTTTTCTCATTTCTATGCAAAAGATCATGTGTGATCTGTGTTTTAAGTTGTGTCAGAATACGACGTTTTCTGTCTGTTTAATATAAGTTTTTAATAATAATAATAATAATAATAATAATAATAATAATAATAATAATAATAATAATAACAATAATAATAATAATAATAATAATAATAATAATAATAGTAATAGTAACAAAAGTAATAATAATAATAATACTTTTAAAAAGGAAAAATGGAGCTTATTTTGTGTGTTACATGAGCGTTTTCTCATTTTTATGTAAAAGATCATGTGTGATCTGTGTTTTTAGGCAATCTAAGCCATTTTACAGTTTTTAATATTTAACAAAAATTTGCTTTAAAATAAAATGTTTGAAAAACCGAAATTAAACTAAATTAATTGTGTCTAACACTTTAGTAGAGGAAAAAGGAGAGACATAAAAGTCACTAAAGTCTTAAAGTTGTCTTTAGTCGTCATATTAATAACAATAACATTTATAATAACAATACTAGTAGTACTAAATTTGCTTATATGCAAGCGCTTAATTAAGGTAACAGTTTTTTTGTTTTCTGCCTATATCTCGAAAACAGTTACTCCTATCAATTTTTACTTTTTCACCAAAATTAAAGGTGATAAAATTTCCTACAAAATAGTTATTTGCATTTTTCATGTAGAACTAACCATAAGCGAGATATAAGTTTGAAAATAATTATTAATTAAAAAAAAGTGTTTTAACAGAAAATGTCTTGTGATTTAAAATACACTTAATTTGTTGGGTCCAATACTTTATTAGAAGAAAAAGGAGGTGACATAAAAGTCACTGAAGTCTTCAGAGTCGTTTTTAAATGCTGCATTTTTGACTTCGTCTCAAACATTGAAAACTGAATTACATTTTTGTTCAGTAACAGTTACAGTTTGCTTATTGGTTTTTTGCTTATATCTCGAAAACAGTTACTCCTATCAAATTTTATCTTTCTTTCAAAATTAAAGCTGATAAAATTTCCAACAAAATAGTTATTTACATTTTTCTTGTAGGACCAAGCATAAACGAGTTATAGAGTTGGATATAAATATAATATTTAACAAAAATTTGCTTTAAAATAAAATGCTTGAAAAACCGGAATTAAACTAAATTAATTGTGTCTAACACTTTAGTAGAGGAAAAAGGAGAAGACATAAAAGTCACTAAATGTTTCAGAGTCGTCTTTAGTCGTCATATTAATAACAATAACATTAATAATAATAATACTAATAGTACTAAATTTGCTTATATGCAAACGCTTAATTAACGTAACATTTTTTTGGTTTCTTGCTTATATCTCGAAAACAGTTACTCCTATCAATTTTTATCTTTTTTTCAAAATTAAAGCTGATAAAATTTCCTACAAAATAGTTATTTGCATTTTTTTGTAGGACCAACCATAAGCGAGTTATAGAGTTGGATATAAATAATATTTAACAAAAATTTGCTTTAAAATAAAATGTTTGAAAAACCGAAATTAAACTAAATTAATTGAGTCTAACACTTTAGTAGAGGAAAAAGAAAAAGACATAAAAGTCACTAAAGGTTTCAGAGTTGTCTTTAGTTGTCATATTAATAACAATAACATTAATAATAATAATACTAATAGTACTAAATTTGCTTATATGCAAACGCTTAATTAAGGTAACAGTGTTTTGGTTTCTTGCTTATATCTCGAAAACAGTTACTCCTATCAATTTTTATCTTTTTACTAAAATTCAAGCTGATAAAATTTCCTACAAAATAGTTATTTGCATTTTTCATGTAGGACTAACCATAAGCGAGATATATGATTGAAAATAATTAATATTTAAAAAAAAAGTGCTTTAACAGAAAATGTCTTGTGATTTAAAATACACTTAATTTATTGGGTCCAATACTTTATTAGAAGAAAAAGGAAGTGACATAAAAGTCACTGAAGTCTTCAGAGTCGTTTTTAAATGCTGCAGTTTCGTCTTCGTCTCAAACATTGAAAACTGAATTACATTTTTGTTCAGTAACAGTCACAGTTTTCTTATTGGTTTTTTGCTTATATCTCGAAAACAGTTACTCCTATCAATTTTTATCTTTCTATCAAAATTAAAGCTGATAAAATTTCCTACAAAATAGTTATTTGCATTTTTCTTGTAGGACCAACCATAAGTGAGTTATAGAGTTGGATATAAATAATATTTAACAAAAATTTGCTTTAAAATAAAATGTTTAAAAAACTGCAATTAAACTAATTTAATTGTGTCTAACACTTTAGTAGAGGAAAAAGAAGAAGACATAAAAGTCACTAAAGGTTTCAAAGTTGTCATTAATCGTCATATTAATAACAATAACATTAATAATAATAATACTAATAGTACTAAATTTGCTTATATGCAAACGCTTAATTAAGGTAACAGTGTTTTGGTTTCTTGCTCATATCTCGAAAACAGTTACTCCTATCAATTTTTATCTTTTTACTAAAATTCAAGCTGATAAAATTTCCTACAAAATAGTTATTTGCATTTTTCATGTAGGACTAACCATAAGCGAGATATCAGTTTGAAAATAATTAATATTTAAAAAAAAGTGCTTTAACAGAAAATGTCTTGTGATTTAAAATACACTTAATTTATTAGGTCCAATACTTTATTAGAAGAAAAAGGGGGTGACATATAAGTCACTGAAGTCTTCAGAGTCGATTGTAAATGCTGCATTTTCGTCTTCGTCTCAAACATTGAAAACTGAATTACATTTTTGTTCTGAAACGGTAACAGTTTTCACTTTGGTTTTTTGCTTATATCTCGAAAACAATTACTCCTATCAGTTTTTATTTTTTTTTCAAAATAAAGCTGATAAAATTTCCTACAAAATAGTTATTTGCATTTTTCTTGTAGGACCAACCATAAGCGAGTTATAAAGTTGGATATAAATAATATTTAACAAAAACTTGCTTAAAAATTAAATGTTTGAAATACTGAAATTAAACTAAATTAATTGTGTCTAACACTTTAGTAGAGAAAAAAGAAAAAGACATAAAAGTCACCAAAGTCTTCAGAATCGTTTTTAGTCGTCATATTAATAACAATAACATTAATAAGAATAATACTAATAGTACTAAATTTGCTTACATGCAAACGCTTAATTCAGGTAACAATTTTTTGGTTTCTTGCTTATATCTCGAAAACAGTTACTCCTATCAATTTTTATCTTTTTACTAAAATTAAAGCTGATAAAATTTCCTACAAAATAGTTAATTGCATTTTTATTGTAGGACTAACCATAAGCGAGATATAAGTTTGAAAATAATTAAAATTTAAAAAAAAGTGCTTCAACAGAAAATGTCTTGTGATTTAAAATACACTTAATTTATTGGGTCCAATACTTTATTAGAATAAAAAAGAGGTGACAGAAAGGTCACTGAAGTCTTTAGAGTCGTTTGTAAATGCTGCATTTTCGTCTTCGTCTCAAACATTGAAAACTGAATTACATTTTTGTTCAGTAACTGTTACAGTTTTCTTATCGGTTTTTTGCTTATTCTCGAAAACACTTACTCCTATCAATTTTTATCTTTCTCTCAAAATTAAAGCTGATAACATTTCCTACAAAATAGTTATTTGCATTTTTCTTGTAGGACCAACCATAAGCGAGTTATAAAGTTGGATATAAATAATATTTAACAAAAATTTGCTTAAAAATAAAATGTTTGAAATACTGAAATTAAACTAAATTAATTGTGTCTAACACTTTAGTAGAGAAAAAAGAAAAAGACATAAAAGTCACCAAAGTCTTCAGAATCGTTTTTAGTCGTCATATTAATAACAATAACATTAATAATAATAATACTAATAGTACTAAATCTGCTTATATGCAAGCGCTTTATTAAGGAAACAGTTTTTTGGTTTCTTGCTTATATCTCGAAAACAGTTACTCCTATGAATTTTTGTCTTTTTTTCAAAATTAAAGCTGATAAAATTTCCTACAAAATAGTTATTTGCATTTTTCTTGTAGGACCAACCATAAGCGAGTTATAGAGTTGGATATAAATAATTTTTAACAAAAATTTGCTTTAAAATAAAATGTTTGAAAAACTGAAATTAAACTAATTTAATTGTGTCTAACACTTTAGTAGAGGAAAAAGGAAAAGACATAAAAGTCACTAAAGGTTTCAGAGTTGTCTTTAGTTGTCATATTAATAACAATAACATTAATAATAATAATACTAATAGTACTAAATTTGCTTATATGCAAACGCTTAATTAAGGTAACTGTGTTTTGGTTTCTTGCTTATATCTCGAAAACAGTTACTCCTATCAATTTTTATCTTTTTACTAAAATTCAAGCTGATAAAATTTCCTACAAAATAGTTATTTGCATTTTTCATGTAGGACTAACCATAAGCGAGATATATGATTGAAAATAATTAATATTTAAAAAAAAAGTGCTTTAACAGAAAATGTCTTGTGATTTAAAATACACTTAATTTATTGGGTCCAATACTTTATTAGAAGAAAAAGGAAGTGACATAAAAGTCACTGAAGTCTTCAGAGTCGTTTTTAAATGCTGCAGTTTCGTCTTCGTCTCAAACATTGAAAACTGAATTACATTTTTGTTCAGTAACAGTCACAGTTTTCTTATTGGTTTTTTGCTTATATCTCGAAAACAGTTACTCCTATCAATTTTTATCTTTCTGTCAAAATTAAAGCTGATAAAATTTCCTACAAAATAATTATTTGCATTTTTCTTGTAGGACCAACCATAAGCGAGTTATAGAGTTGGATATAAATAATATTTAACAAAAACTTGCTTAAAAATAAAATGTTTGAAATACTGAAATTAAACTAAATTAATTGTGTCTAACACTTTAGTAGAGAAAAAAGAAAAGGACATAAAAGTCACCAAAGTCTTCAGAATCGTTTTTAGTCGTCATATTAATAACAATAACATTAATAATAATAATACTAATAGTACTAAATCTGCTTATATGCAAGCGCTTTATTAAGGTAACAGTTTTTTGGTTTCTTGCTTATATCTCGAAAACAGTTACTCCTATGAATTTTTGTCTTTCTTTCAAAATTAAAGCTGATAAAATATTCTACAGAATAGTTATTTGCATTTTTCTTGTAGGACCAACCATAAGCGAGTTATAAAGTTGGATATAAATAATATTTAACAAAAACTTGCTTTAAAATAAAATGTTTGAAAAACTGAAATTAAACTAATTTAATTGTGTCTAACACTTTAGTAGGGGAAAAAGAAGAAGACATAAAAGTCACTAAAGGTTTCAAAGTTGTCTTTAATCGTCATATTAATAACAATAACATTAATAATAATAATACTAATAGTACTAAATTTGCTTATATGCAAACGCTTAATTAAGGTAACAGTGTTTTGGTTTCTTGCTCATATCTCGAAAACAGTTACTCCTATCAATTTTTATCTTTTTACTAAAATTCAAGCTGATAAAATTTCCTACAAAATAGTTATTTGCATTTTTTATGTAGGACTAACCATAAGCGAGATATAAGAGTGAAAATAATTAATATTTAAAAAAGAAGTGCTTTAACAGAAAATGTCTTGTGATTTAAAATACACTTAATTTATTAGGTCCAATACTTTATTAGAAAAAAAAGGGGGTGACATATAAGTCACTGAAGTCTTCAGAGTCGATTTTAAATGCTGCATTTTCGTCTTCGTCTCAAACATTGAAAACTGAATTACATTTTTGTTCTGAAACGGTAACAGTTTTTACTTTGGTTTTTTGCTTATATCTCGAAAACAGTTACTCCTATCAATTTTTATTTTTCTTTCAAAATTAAAGCTGATAACATTTCCTACAAAATAGTTATTTGCATTTTTCTTGTAGGACCAACCATAAGCGAGTTATAAAGTTGGATAAAAATAATATGTAACAAAAACTTGCTTAAAAATAAAATGTTTGAAATACTGAAATTAAACTAAATAAATTGTGTCTAACACTTTAGTAGAGAAAAAAGAAAAGGACATAAAAGTCACCAAAGTCTTCAGAATCGTTTTTAGTCGTCATATTAATAACAATAACATTAATAATAATAATAATACTAATAGTACTAAATCTGCTTATATGCAAGCGCTTTATTAAGGTAACAGTTTTTTGGTTTCTTGCTTATATCTCGAAAACAGTTACTCCTATAAATTTTTGTCTTTCTTTCAAAATTAAAGCTGATAAAATATTCTACAGAATAGTTATTTGCATTTTTCTTGTAGGACCAACCATAAACGAGTTATAGAGTTGGATATAAATAATATTTAACAAAAATTTGCTTTAAAATAAAATGTTTGAAAAACTGAAATTAAACTAATTTAATTGTGTCTAACACTTTAGTAGAGGAAAAAGGAAAAGACATAAAAGTCACTAAAGGTTTCAGAGTTGTCTTTAGTTGTCATATTAATAACAATAACAATAATAATAATAATACTAATAGTACTAAATTTGCTTATATGCAAACGCGTAATTAAGGTAACAGTGTTTTGGTTTCTTGCTTATATCTCGAAAACAGTTACTCCTATCAATTTTGATCTTTTTACTAAAATTCAAGCTGATAAAATTTCCTAGAAAATAGTTATTTGCATTTTTTATGTAGGACTAACCATAAGCGAGATATATGATTGAAAATAATTAATATTTAAAAAAAAAAGTGCTTTAACAGAAAATGTCTTGTGATTTAAAATACACTTAATTTATTGGGTCCAATACTTTATTAGAAGAAAAAGGAAGTGACATAAAAGTCACTGAAGTCTTCAGAGTCGTTCTTAAATGCTGCAGTTTCGTCTTCGTCTCAAACATTGAAAACTGAATTACATTTTTGTTCAGTAACAGTCACAGTTTTCTTATTGGTTTTTTGCTTATATCTCGAAAACAGTTACTCCTATCAATTTTTATCTTTCTGTCAAAATTAAAGCTGATAAAATTTCCTACAAAATAGTTATTTGCATTTTTCTTGTAGGACCAACCATAAGCGAGTTATAGAGTTGGATATAAATAATATTTAACAAAAATTTGCTTTAAAATAAAATGTTTGAAAAACTGAAATTAAACTAATTTAATTGTGTCTAACACTTTAGTAGAGGAAAAAGAAGACGACATAAAAGTCACTAAAGGTTTCAAAATTGTCTTTAATCGTCATATTAATAACAATAACATTAATAATAATAATACTAATTGTACTAAATTTGCTTATATGCAAACGCTTAATTAAGGTAACAGTGTTTTGGTTTCTTGCTCATATCTCGAAAACAGTTACTCCTATCAATTTTTATTTTTTTACTAAAATTCAAGCTGATAAAATTTCCTACAAAATAGTTATTTGCATTTTTTATGTAGGACTAACCATAAGCGAGATATAAGATTGAAAATAATTAATATTTAAAAAAGAAGTGCTTTAACAGAAAATGACTTGTGATTTAAAATACACTTAATTTATTAAGTCCAATACTTTATTAAAAAAAAAAGGGGGTGACATATAAGTCACTGAAGTCTTCAGAGTCGATTTTAAATGCTGCATTTTCGTCTTCGTCTCAAACATTGAAAACTGAATTACATTTTTGTTCTAAAACGGTAACAGTTTTTACTTTGGTTTTTTGCTTATATCTCGAAAACAGTTACTCCTATCAATTTTTATCTTTCTTTCAAAATTAAAGCTGATAACATTACCTACAAAATAGTTATTTGCATTTTTCTTGTAGGACCAACCATAAGCGAGTTATAAAGTTGGATATAAATAATATTTAACAAAAACTTGCTTAAAAATAAAATGTTTGAAATACTGAAATTAAACTAAATTAATTGTGTCTAACACTTTAGTAGAGAAAAAAGAAAAAGACATAAAAGTCACCAAAGTCTTCAGAATCGTTTTTAGTCGTCATATTAATAACAATAACATTAATAATAATAATACTAATAGTACTAAATCTGCTTATATGCAAGCGCTTTATTAAGGTAACAGTTTTTTGGTTTCTTGCTTATATCTCGAAAACAGTTACTCCTATGAATTTTTGTCTTTTTTTCAAAATTAAAGCTGATAAAATTTCCTACAAAATAGTTATTTGCATTTTTCTTGTAGGACCAACCATAAGCGAGTTATAGAGTTGGATATAAATAATTTTTAACAAAAATTTTCTTTAAAATAAAATGTTTGAAAAACTGAAATTAAACTAATTTAATTGTGTCTAACACTTTAGTAGAGGAAAAAGGAAAAGACATAAAAGTCACTAAAGGTTTCAGAGTTGTCTTTAGTTGTCATATTAATAACAATAACATTAATAATAATAATACTAATAGTACTAAATTTGCTTATATGCAAACGCTTAATTAAGGTAACAGTGTTTTGGTTTCTTGCTTATATCTCGAAAACAGTTACTCCTATCAATTTTTATCTTTTTACTAAAATTCAAGCTGATAAAATTTCCTACAAAATAGTTATTTGCATTTTTCATGTAGGACTAACCATAAGCGAGATATATGATTGAAAATAATTAATATTTAAAAAAAAAGTGCTTTAACAGAAAATGTCTTGTGATTTAAAATACACTTAATTTATTGGGTCCAATACTTTATTAGAAGAAAAAGGAAGTGACATAAAAGTCACTGAAGTCTTCAGAGTCGTTTTTAAATGCTGCAGTTTCGTCTTCGTCTCAAACATTGAAAACTGAATTACATTTTTGTTCAGTAACAGTCACAGTTTTCTTATTGGTTTTTTGCTTATATCTCGAAAACAGTTACTCCTATCAATTTTTATCTTTCTGTCAAAATTAAAGCTGATAAAATTTCCTACAAAATAGTTATTTGCATTTTTCTTGTAGGACCAACCATAAGCGAGTTATAGAGTTGGATATAAATAATATTTAACAAAAATTTGCTTTAAAATAAAATGTTTGAAAAACTGAAATTAAACTAATTTAATTGTGTCTAACACTTTAGTAGAGGAAAAAGAAGAAGACATAAAAGTCACTAAAGGTTTCAAAATTGTCTTTAATCGTCATATTAATAACAATAACATTAATAATAATAATACTAATTGTACTAAATTTGCTTATATGCAAACGCTTAATTAAGGTAACAGTGTTTTGGTTTCTTGCTCATATCTCGAAAACAGTTACTCCTATCAATTTTTATTTTTTTACTAAAATTCAAGCTGATAAAATTTCCTACAAAATAGTTATTTGCATTTTTTATGTAGGACTAACCATAAGCGAGATATAAGATTGAAAATAATTAATATTTAAAAAAGAAGTGCTTTAACAGAAAATGTCTTGTGATTTAAAATACACTTAATTTATTAAGTCCAATACTTTATTAAAAAAAAAAGGGGGTGACATATAAGTCACTGAAGTCTTCAGAGTCGATTTTAAATGCTGCATTTTCGTCTTCGTCTCAAACATTGAAAACTGAATTACATTTTTGTTCTAAAACGGTAACAGTTTTTACTTTGGTTTTTTGCTTATATCTCGAAAACAGTTACTCCTATCAATTTTTATCTTTCTTTCAAAATTAAAGCTGATAACATTACCTACAAAATAGTTATTTGCATTTTTCTTGTAGGACCAACCATAAGCGAGTTATAAAGTTGGATATAAATAATATTTAACAAAAACTTGCTTAAAAATAAAATGTTTGAAATACTGAAATTAAACTAAATTAATTGTGTCTAACACTTTAGTAGAGAAAAAAGAAAAAGACATAAAAGTCACCAAAGTCTTCAGAATCGTTTTTAGTCGTCATATTAATAACAATAACATTAATAATAATAATACTAATAGTACTAAATCTGCTTATATGCAAGCGCTTTATTAAGGTAACAGTTTTTTGGTTTCTTGCTTATATCTCGAAAACAGTTACTCCTATGAATTTTTGTCTTTTTTTCAAAATTAAAGCTGATAAAATATTCTACAAAATAGTTATTTGCATTTTTCTTGAAGGACCAACCATAAGCGAGTTATAGAGTTGGATATAAATAATATTTAACAAAAATTTGCTTTAAAATTAAATGTTTGAAAAACTGAAATTAAACTAATTTAACTGTGTCTAACACTTTAGTAGAGGAAAAAGAAGAAGACATAAAAGTCACTAAAGGTTTCAAAGTTGTCTTTAATCGTCATATTAATAACAATAACATTAATAATAATAATACTAATAGTACTAAATTTGCTTATATGCAAACGCTTAATTAAGGTAACAGTGTTTTGGTTTCTTGTTCATATCTCGAAAACAGTTACTCCTATCAACTTTTATCTTTTTACTAAAATTCAAGCTGATAAAATTTCCTACAAAATAATTATTTGCATTTTTTATGTAGGACTAACCATAAGCGAGATATAAGATTGAAAATAATTAATATTTAAAAAAGAAGTGCTTTAACAGAAAATGTCTTGTGATTTAAAATACACTTAATTTATTAGGTCCAATACTTTATTAGAAAAAAAGGGGGTGACATATAAGTCACTGAAGTCTTCAGAGTCGATTTTAAATGCTGCATTTTCGTCTTCGTCTCAAACATTGAAAACTGAATTACATTTTTGTTCTGAAACGGTAACAGTTTTTACTTTCGTTTTTTGCTTATATCTCGAAAACAGTTACTCCTATCAATTTTTATCTTTCTTTCAAAATTAAAGCTGATAACATTTCCTACAAAAAAGTTATTTGCATTTTTCTTGTAGGACCAACCATAAGCGAGTTATAAAGTTGGATATAAATAATATTTAACAAAAACTTGCTTAAAAATAAAATGTTTGAAATACTGAAATTAAACTAAATTAATTGTGTCTAACACTTTAGTAGAGAAAAAAGAAAAAGACATAAAAGTCACCAAAGTCTTCAGAATCGTTTTTAGTCGTCATATTAATAACAATAACATTAATAATAATAATACTAATAGTACTAAATCTGCTTATATGCAAGCGCTTTATTAAGGTAACAGTTTTTTGGTTTCTTGCTTATATCTCGAAAACAGTTACTCCTATGAATTTTTGTCTTTCTTTCAAAATTAAAGCTGATAAAATATTCTACAGAATAGTTATTTGCATTTTTCTGTAGGACCAACCATAAGCGAGTTATAAAGTTGGATATAAATAATATTTAACAAAAACTTGCTTTAAAATAAAATGTTTGAAAAACTGAAATTAAACTAATTTAATTGTGTCTAACACTTTAGTAGGGGAAAAAGAAGAAGACATAAAAGTCACTAAAGGTTTCAAAGTTGTCTTTAATCGTCATATTAATAACAATAACATTAATAATAATAATACTAATAGTACTAAATTTGCTTATATGCAAACGCTTAATTAAAGTAACAGTGTTTTGGTTTCTTGCTCATATCTCGAAAACAGTTACTCCTATCAATTTTTATCTTTTTACTAAAATTCAAGCTGATAAAATTTCCTACAAAATAGTTATTGCATTTTTTATGTAGGACTAACCATAAGCGAGATATAAGAGTGAAAATAATTAATATTTAAAAAAGAAGTGCTTTAACAGAAAATGTCTTGTGATTTAAAATACACTTAATTTATTAGGTCCAATACTTTATTAGAAAAAAAAGGGGGTGACATATAAGTCACTGAAGTCTTCAGAGTCGATTTTAAATGCTGCATTTTCGTCTTCGTCTCAAACATTGAAAACTGAATTATATTTTTGTTCTGAAACGGTAACAGTTTTTACTTTGGTTTTTTGCTTATATCTCGAAAACAGTTACTCCTATCAATTTTTATCTTTCTTTCAAAATTAAAGCTGATAACATTTCCTACAAAATAGTTATTTGCATTTTTCTTGTAGGACCAACCATAAGCGAGTTATAAAGTTGGATATAAATAATATGTAACAAAAACTTGCTTAAAAATAAAATGTTTGAAATACTGAAATTAAACTAAATTAATTGTGTCTAACACTTTAGTAGAGAAAAAAGAAAAGGACATAAAAGTCACCAAAGTCTTCAGAATCGTTTTTAGTCGTCATATTAATAACAATAACATTAATAATAATAATACTAATAGTACTAAATCTGCTTATATGCAAGCGCTTTATTAAGGTAACAGTTTTTTGGTTTCTTGCTTATATCTCGAAAACAGTTACTCCTATAAATTTTTGTCTTTCTTTCAAAATTAAAGCTGATAAAATATTCTACAGAATAGTTATTTACATTTTTCTTGTAGGACCAACCATAAGCGAGTTATAGAGTTGGATATAAATAATATTTAACAAAAATTTGCTTTAAAATAAAATGTTTGAAAAACTGAAATTAAACTAATTTAACTGTGTCTAACACTTTAGTAGAGAAAAAAGAAAAAGACATAAAAGTCACTAAAGGTTTCAGAGTTGTCTTTAGTTGTCATATTAATAACAATAACATTAATAATAATAATACTAATAGTACTAAATTTGCTTATATGCAAACGCTTAATTAAGGTAACAGTGTTTTGGTTTCTTGCTTATATCTCGAAAACAGTTACTCCTATCAATTTTTATCTTTTTACTAAAATTCAAGCTGATAAAATTTCCTAGAAAATAGTTATTTGCATTTTTCATGTAGGACTAACCATAAGCGAGATATATCATTGAAAATAATTAATATTTAAAAAAAAAGTGCTTTAACAGAAAATGTCTTGTGATTTAAAATACACTTAACTTATTGGGTCCAATACTTTATTAGAAGAAAAAGGAAGTGACATAAAAGTCACTGAAGTCTTCAGAGTCGTTTTTAAATGCTGCAGTTTCGTCTTCGTCTCAAACATTGAAAACCAAATTACATTTTTGTTCAGTAACAGTCACAGTTTTTTTATTGGTTTTTTGCTTATATCTCGAAAACAGTTACTCCTATCAATTTTTATCTTTCTTTCAAAATTAAAGCTGATAAAATTTCCTACAAAATAGTTATTTGCATTTTTCTTGTAGGACCAACCATAAGCGAGTTATAGAGTTGGATATAAATAATATTTAACAAAAATTTGCTTTAAAATAAAATGTTTGAAAAACTGAAATTAAACTAATTTAATTATGTCTAACACTTTAGTAGAGGAAAAAGAAGAAGACATAAAAGTCACTAAAGGTTTCAAAGTTGTCTTTAATCGTCATATTAATAACAATAACATTAATAATAATAATACTAATAGTACTAAATTTGCTTATATGCAAACGCTTAATTAAGGTAACAGTGTTTTGGTTTCTTGCTCATATCTCGAAAACAGTTACTCCTATCAATTTTTATTTTTTTACTAAAATTCAAGCTGATAAAATTTCCTACAAAATAGTTATTTGCATTTTTTATGTAGGACTAACCATAAGCGAGATATAAGATTGAAAATAATTAATATTTAAAAAAGAAGTGCTTTAACAGAAAATGTCTTGTGATTTAAAATACACTTAATTTATTAGGTCCAATACTTTATTAGAAAAAAAAGGGGGTGACATATAAGTCACTGAAGTCTTCAGAGTCGATTTTAAATGCTGCATTTTCGTCTTCGTCTCAAACATTGAAAACTGAATTACATTTTTGTTCGGAAACGGTAACAGTTTTTACTTTGGTTTTTTGCTTATATCTCGAAAACAGTTACTCCTATCAATTTTTATCTTTCTTTCAAAATTAAAGCTGATAACATTTCCTACAAAATAGTTATTTGCATTTTTCTTGTAGGACCAACCATAAGCGAGTTATAAAGTTGGATATAAATAATATTTAACAAAAACTTGCTTAAAAATAAAATGTTTGAAATACTGAAATTAAACTAAATTAATTGTGTCTAACACTTTAGTAGAGAAAAAAGAAAAAGACATAAAAGTCACCAAAGTCTTCAGAATCGTTTTTAGTCGTCATATTAATAACAATAACATTAATAATAATAATACTAATAGTATTATTATTATTATATTAAACGATTCTGAAGACTTTGGTAACTTTTATGTCTTTTTCTTTTTTCTCTACTAAAGTGTTAGACACAATTAATTTAGTTTAATTTCAGTATTTCAAACATTTAATTTTTAAGCAAGTTTTTGTTAAATATTATTTATATCCAACTTTATAACTCGCTGATGGTTGGTCCTACAAGAAAAATGCAAATAACTATTTTGTAGGAAATTTTATCAGCTTTATTTTGAAAAAAAGATAAAAACTGATAGTAGTAATGGTTTTCGAGATATAAGCAAAAAACCAAAGTGAAAACTGTTACCGTTTCAGAACAAAAATGTAATTCAGTTTTCAATGTTTGAGACGAAGACGAAAATGCAGCATTTACAATCGACTATGAAGACTTCAGTGACTTATATGTCACCCCCTTTTTCTTCTAATAGAGTATTGGACCTAATAAATTAAGTGTATTTTAAATCACAAGACATTTTCTGTTAAAGCACTTTTTTTTTAAATATTAATTATTTTCAAACTTATAACTCGCTTATGGTTAGTCCTACATGAAAAATGCAAATAACTATTTTGTAGGAAATTTTATCAGCTTGAATTTTAGTAAAAAGATAAAAATTGATAGGAGTAACTGTTTTCGAGATATAAGCAAGAAACCAAAACACTGTTACCTTAATTAAGCGTTTGCATATAAGCAAATTTAGTACTATTAGTATTATTATTATTAATGTTATTGTTATTAATATGACAACTAAAGACAACTCTGAAACCTTTAGTGACTTTTATGTCTTTTCCTTTTTCCTCTACTAAAGTGTTAGACACAATTAATTTAGTTTAATTTCAGTATTTCAAACATTTAATTTTTAAGCAAGTTTTTGTTAAATATTATTTATATCCAACTTTATAACTCGCTGATGGTTGGTCCTACATGAAAAATGCAAATAACTATTTTGTAGGAAATTTTATCAGCTTGAATTTTAGTAAAAAGATAAAAATTGATAGGAGTAACTGTTTTCGAGATATAAGCAAGAAACCAAAACACTGTTACCTTAATTAAGCGTTTGCATATAAGCAAATTTAGTTCTATTAGTATTATTATTATTAATGTTATTGTTATTAATATGACGATTAAAGACAACTTTGAAACCTTTAGTGACTTTTATGTCTTTTCCTTTTTCCTCTACTAAAGTGTTAGACACAATTAAATTAGTTTAATTTCAGTTTTTCAAACATTTTATTTTAAAGCAAATTTTTGTTAAAAATAATTTTTATCCAACTCTATAACTCGCTTATGGTTGGTCCTACAAGAAAAATGCAAATAACTATTTTGTAGGAAATTTTATCAGCTTTAATTTTGAAAAAAAGACAAAAATTCATAGGAGTAACTGTTTTCGAGATATAAGCAAGAAACCAAAAAACTGTTTCCTTAATAAAGCGCTTGCATATAAGCAGATTTAGTACTATTAGTATTATTATTATTAATGTTATTGTTATTAATATGACGACTAAAAACGATTCTGAAGACTTTGGTGACTTTTATGTCTTTTTCTTTTTTCTCTACTAAAGTGTTAGACACAATTAATTTAGTTTAATTTCAGTATTTCAAACATTTTATTTTTAAGCAAGTTTTTGTTAAATATTATTTATATCCAACTTTATAACTCGCTTATGGTTGATCCCACAAGAAAAATGCAAATAACTATTTTGTAGGAAATGTTATCAGCTTTAATTTTGAAAGAAAGATAAAAATTGATAGGAGTAACTGTTTTCGAGATATGAGCAAGAAACCAAAACACTGTTACCTTAATTAAGCGTTTGCATATAAGCAAATTTAGTACTATTAGTATTATTATTATTAATGTTATTGTTATTAATATGACGATTAAAGACAACTTTGAAACCTTTAGTGACTTTTATGTCTTCTTCTTTTTCCTCTACTAAAGTGTTAGACACAATTAAATTAGTTTAATTTCAGTTTTTCAAACATTTTATTTTAAAGCAAATTTTTGTTAAATAATATTTATATCCAACTCTATAACTCGCTTATGGTTGATCCTACAAGAAAAATGCAAATATCTATTTTGTAGGAAATTTTATCAGCTTTAATTTTGACCGAAAGATAAAAATTGATAGGAGTAACTGTTTTCGAGATATAAGCAAAAAACCAATAAGAAAACTGTGACTGTTACTGAACAAAAATGTAATTCAGTTTTCAATGTTTGAGACGAAGACGAAACTGCAGCATTTAAAAACGACTCTGAAGACTTCAGTGACTTTTATTTCAGTTTTTCAAACATTTTATTTTAAAGCAAATTTTTGTTAAATATTATTTACATCCAACTCTATAACTCGCTTATGGTTGGTCCTACAAGAAAAATGCAATTAACTATTTTGTAGAATATTTTATCAGCTTTAATTTTGAAAGAAAGACAAAAATTCATAGAAGTAACTGTTTACGAGATATAAGCAAGAAACCAAAAAACTGTTACCTTAATAAAGCGCTTGCATATAAGCAGATTTAGTACTATTAGTATTATTATTATTAATGTTATTGTTATTAATATGACGACTAAAAACGATTCTGAAGACTTTGGTGACTTTTATGTCTTTTTCTTTTTTCTCTACTAAAGTGTTAGACACAATTAATTTAGTTTAATTTCAGTATTTCAAACATTTTGTTTTTAAGCAAGTTTTTGTTAAATATTATTTATATCCAACTTTATAACTCGCTTATGGTTGGTCCTACAAGAAAAATGCAAATAACTATTTTGTAGGAAATGTTATCAGCTTTAATTTTGAAAGAAAGATAAAAATTGATAGGAGTAACTGTTTTCGAGATATGAGCAAGAAACCAAAACACTGTTACCTTAATTAAGCGTTTGCATATAAGCAAATTTAGTACTATTAGTATTATTATTATTAATGTTATTGTTATTAATATGACGATTAAAGACAACTTTGAAACCTTTAGTGACTTTTATGTCTTCTTCTTTTTCCTCTACTAAAGTGTTAGACACAATTAAATTAGTTTAATTTCAGTTTTTCAAACATTTTATTTTAAAGCAAATTTTTGTTAAATAATATTTATATCCAACTCTATAACTCGCTTATGGTTGATCCTACAAGAAAAATGCAAATATCTATTTTGTAGGAAATTTTATCAGCTTTAATTTTGACCGAAAGATAAAAATTGATAGGAGTAACTGTTTTCGAGATATAAGCAAAAAACCAATAAGAAAACTGTGACTGTTACTGAACAAAAATGTAATTCAGTTTTCAATGTTTGAGACGAAGACGAAACTGCAGCATTTAAAAACGACTCTGAAGACTTCAGTGACTTTTATTTCAGTTTTTCAAACATTTTATTTTAAAGCAAATTTTTGTTAAATATTATTTACATCCAACTCTATAACTCGCTTATGGTTGGTCCTACAAGAAAAATGCAATTAACTATTTTGTAGAATATTTTATCAGCTTTAATTTTGAAAGAAAGACAAAAATTCATAGAAGTAACTGTTTACGAGATATAAGCAAGAAACCAAAAAACTGTTACCTTAATAAAGCGCTTGCATATAAGCAGATTTAGTACTATTAGTATTATTATTATTAATGTTATTGTTATTAATATGACGACTAAAAACGATTCTGTAGACTTTGGTGACTTTTATGTCTTTTTCTTTTTTCTCTACTAAAGTGTTAGACACAATTAATTTAGTTTAATTTCAGTATTTCAAACATTTTGTTTTTAAGCAAGTTTTTGTTAAATATTATTTATATCCAACTTTATAACTCGCTTATGGTTGGTCCTACAAGAAAAATGCAAATAACTATTTTGTAGGAAATGTTATCAGCTTTAATTTTGAAAGAAAGATAAAAATTGATAGGAGTAACTGTTTTCGAGATATGAGCAAGAAACCAAAACACTGTTACCTTAATTAAGCGTTTGCATATAAGCAAATTTAGTACTATTAGTATTATTATTATTAATGTTATTGTTATTAATATGACGATTAAAGACAACTTTGAAACTTTTAGTGACTTTTATGTCTTCTTCTTTTTCCTCTACTAAAGTGTTAGACACAATTAAATTAGTTTAATTTCAGTTTTTCAAACATTTTATTTTAAAGCAAATTTTTGTTAAATATTATTTATATCCAACTCTATAACTCGCTTATGGTTGGTCCTACAAGAAAAATGTAAATATCTATTTTGTAGGAAATTTTATCAGCTTTAATTTTGACAGAAAGATAAAAATTGATAGGAGTAACTGTTTTCGAGATATAAGCAAAAAACCAATAAGAAAACTGTGACTGTTACTGAACAAAAATGTAATTCAGTTTTCAATGTTTGAGACGAAGACGAAACTGCAGCATTTAAAAACGACTCTGAAGACTTCAGTGACTTTTATGTCACTTCCTTTTTCTTCTAATAAAGTATTGGACCCAATAAATTAAGTGTATTTTAAATCACAAGACATTTTCTGTTAAAGCACTTTTTTTTTAAATATTAATTATTTTCAATCATATATCTCGCTTATGGTTAGTCCTACATGAAAAATGCAAATAACTATTTTATAGGAAATTTTATCAGCTTGAATTTTAGTAAAAAGATAAAAATTGATAGGAGTAACTGTTTTCGAGATATAAGCAAGAAACCAAAACACTGTTACCTTAATTAAGCGTTTGCATATAAGCAAATTTAGTACTATTAGTATTATTATTATTAATGTTATTGTTATTAATATGACAACTAAAGACAACTCTGAAACCTTCAGTGACTTTTATGTCTTTTCCTTTTTCCTCTACTAAAGTGTTAGACACAATTAATTTAGTTTAATTTCAGTTTTTCAAACATTTTATTTTAAAGCAAATTTTTGTTAAAAATTATTTATATCCAACTCTATAACTCGCTTATGGTTGGTCCTACAAGAAAAATGCAAATAACTATTTTGTAGGAAATTTTATCAGCTTTAATTTTGAAAAAAAGACAAAAATTCATAGGAGTAACTGTTTTCGAGATATAAGCAAGAAACCAAAAAACTGTTACCTTAATAAAGCGCTTGCATATAAGCAGATTTAGTACTATTAGTATTATTATTATTAATGTTATTGTTATTAATATGACGACTAAAAACGATTCTGAAGACTTTGGTGACTTTTATGTCTTTTTCTTTTTTCTCTACTAAAGTGTTAGACACAATTAATTTAGTTTAATTTCAGTATTTCAAACATTTTATTTTTAAGCAAGTTTTTGATAAATATTATTTATATCCAACTTTATAACTCGCTTATGGTTGGTCCTACAAGAAAAATGCAAATAACTATTTTGTAGGAAATGTTATCAGCTTTAATTTTGAAAGAAAGATAAAAATTGATAGGAGTAACTGTTTTCGAGATATAAGCAAAAAACCAATGTAAAAACTGTTACCGTTTCAGAACAAAAATGTAATTCAGTTTTCAATGTTTGAGACGAAGACGAAAATGCAGCATTTAAAATCGACTCTGAAGACTTCAGTGACTTATATGTCACCCCCTTTTTTTCTAATAAAGTATTGGACCTAATAAATTAAGTGTATTTTAAATCACAAGACATTTTCTGTTAAAGCACTTCTTTTTTAAATATTAATTATTTTCAATCTTATATCTCGCTTATGGTTAGTCCTACATAAAAAATGAAAAATAATTATTTTGTAGGAAATTTTATCAGCTTGAATTTTAGTAAAAAGATAAAAGTTGATAGGAGTAACTGTTTTCGAGATATGAGCAAGAAACCAAAACACTGTTACCTTAATTAAGCGTTTGCATATAAGCAAATTTAGTACTATTAGTATTATTATTAATATAAGCAAGAAACTAAAAAACTGTTACCTTAATAAAGCGCTTGCATATAAGCAGATTTAGTACTATTAGTATTATTATTATTAATGTTATTGTTATTAATATGACGACTAAAAACGATTCTGAAGACTTTGGTGACTTTTATGTCTTTTTCTTTTTTCTCGACTAAAGTGTTAGACATAATTAATTTAGTTTAATTTCAGTATTTCAAACATTTTATTTTTAAGCAAGTTTTTGTTAAATATTATTTATATCCAACTTTATAACTCGCTTATGGTTGGTCCTACAAGAAAAATGCAAATAACTATTTTGTAGGAAATGTTATCAGCTTTAATTTTGAAAAAAAGATAAAAATTGATAGGAGTAACTGTTTTCGAGATATAAGCAAAAAACCAAAGTAAAAACTGTTACAGTTTCAGAACAAAAATGTAATTCAGTTTTCAATGTTTGAGACGAAGACGAAAATGCAGCATTTAAAATCGACTCTGAAGACTTCAGTGACTTATATGTCACCCCCTTTTTTTTTTAATAAAGTATTGGACCTAATAAATTAAGTGTATTTTAAATCACAAGACATTTTCTGTTAAAGCACTTCTTTTTTAAATATTAATTATTTTCAATCTTATATCTCGCTTATGGTTAGTCCTACATAAAAAATGCAATTAACTATTTTGTAGGAAATTTTATCAGCTTTAATTTTAGTAAAAAGATAAAAATTGATAGGAGTAACTGTTTTCGAGATATAAGCAAGAAACCAAAACACTGTTACCTTAATTAAGCGTTTGCATATAAGCAAATTTAGTACTATTAGTATTATTATTAATGTTATTGTTATTAATATTACGATTAAAGACAACTTTGAAACCTTTAGTGACTTTTATGTCTTCTTCTTTTTCCTCTACTAAAGTGTTAGACACAATTAAATTAGTTTAATTTCAGTTTTTCAAACATTTTATTTTAAAGCAAATTTTTGTTAAATATTATTTATATCCAACTCTATAACTCGCTTATGGTTGGTCCTACAAGAAAAATGCAAATAACTATTTTGTAGGAAATTTTATCAGCTTTAATTTTGAAAAAAAAATAAAAATTGATAGGAGTAACTGTTTTCGAGATATAAGCAAAAAACCAATAAGAAAACTGTGACTGTTACTGAAAAAAATGTAATTCGGTTTTCAATGTTTGAGACGAAGACAAAACTGCAGCATTTAAAAACGACTCTGAAGACTTCAGTGACTTTTATGTCACTTCCTTTTTCTTCTAATAAAGTATTGGACCCAATAAATTAAGTGTATTTTAAATCACAAGACATTTTCTGTTAAAGCACTTTTTTTTTAAATATTAATTATTTTCAATCATATATCTCGCTTATGGTTAGTCCTACATGAAAAATGCAAATAACTATTTTGTAGGAAATTTTATCAGCTTGAATTTTAGTAAAAAGATAAAAATTGATAGGAGTAACTGTTTTCGAGATATAAGCAAGAAACCAAAACACTGTTACCTTAATTAAGCGTTTGCATATAAGCAAATTTAGTACTATTAGTATTATTATTATTAATGTTATTGTTATTAATATGACAACTAAAGACAACTCTGAAACCTTTAGTGACTTTTATGTCTTTTCCTTTTTTCTCTACTAAAGTGTTAGACACAGTTAAATTAGTTTAATTTCAGTTTTTCAAACATTTTATTTTAAAGCAAATTTTTGTTAAATATTATTTATATCCAACTCTATAACTCGCTTATGGTTGGTCCTACAAGAAAAATGCAAATAACTATTTTGTAGAATATTTTATCAGCTTTAATTTTGAAAGAAAGACAAAAATTCATAGGAGTAACTGTTTTCGAGATATAAGCAAGAAACCAAAAAACTGTTACCTTAATAAAGCGCTTGCATATAAGCAGATTTAGTACTATTAGTATTATTATTATTAATGTTATTGTTATTAATATGACGACTAAAAACGATTCTGAAGACTTTGGTGACTTTTATGTCTTTTTCTTTTTTCTCTACTAAAGTGTTAGACACAATTAATTTAGTTTAATTTCAGTATTTCAAACATTTTATTTTTAAGCAAGTTTTTGTTAAATATTATTTATATCCAACTTTATAACTCGCTTATGGTTGGTCCTACAAGAAAAATGCAAATAACTATTTTGTAGGAAATGTTATCAGCTTTAATTTTGAAAAAAAGATAAAAATTGATAGGAGTAACTGTTTTCGAGATATAAGCAAAAAACCAAAGTAAAAACTGTTACCGTTTCAGAACAAAAATGTAATTCAGTTTTCAATGTGTGAGACGAAGACGAAAATGCAGCATTTAAAATCGACTCTGAAGACTTCAGTGACTTATATGTCACCCCCTTTTTTTTTAATAAAGAATTGGACCTAATAAATTAAGTGTATTTTAAATCACAAGACATTTTCTGTTAAAGCACTTCTTTTTTAAATATTAATTATTTTTAATCTTATATCTCGCTTATGGTTAGTCCTACACAAAAAATGCAAATAACTATTTTGTAGGAAATTTTATCAGCTTGAATTTTAGTAAAAAGATAAAAATTGATAGGAGTAACTGTTTTCGAGATATGAGCAAGAAACCAAAACACTGTTACCTTAATTAAGCGTTTGCATATAAGCAAATTTAGTACTATTAGTATTATTATTATTAATGTTATTGTTATTAATATGACGATTAAAGACAACTTTGAAACCTTTAGTGACTTTTATGTCTTCTTCTTTTTCCTCTACTAAAGTGTTAGACACAATTAAATTAGTTTAATTTCAGTTTTTCAAACATTTTATTTTAAAGCAAATTTTTGTTAAATATTATTTATATCCAACTCTATAACTCGCTTATGGTTGGTCCTACAAGAAAAATGCAAATAACTATTTTGTAGGAAATTTTATCAGCTTTAATTTTAAAAGAAAGATAAAAATTGATAGGAGTAACTGTTTTCGAGATATAAGCAAAAAACCAATAAGAAAACTGTGACTGTTACTGAACAAAAATGTAATTCGGTTTTCAATGTTTGAGACGAAGACGAAACTGCAGCATTTAAAAACGACTCTGAAGACTTCAGTGACTTTTATGTCACTTCCTTTTTCTTCTAATAAAGTATTGGACCCAATAAATTAAGTGTATTTTAAATCACAAGACATTTTCTGTTAAAGCACTTTTTTTTAAATATTAATTATTTTCAATCATATATTCTGAAGACTTTGGTGACTTTTATGTCTTTTTCTTTTTTCTCTACTAAAGTGTTAGACACAATTAATTTAGTTTAATTTCAGTATTTCAAACATTTAATTTTTTAGCAAGTTTTTGTTAAATATTATTTATATCCAACTTTATAACTCGCTTATGGTTGGTCCTACAAGAAAAATGCAAATAACTATTTTGTAGGAAATTTTATCAGCTTTATTTTGAAAAAAAATAAAAACTGATAGGAGTAATTGTTTTCGAGATATAAGCAAAAAACCAAAGTGAAAACTGTTACCGTTTCAGAACAAAAATGTAATTCAGTTTTCAATGTTTGAGACGAAGACGAAAATGCAGCATTTACAATCGACTCTGAAGACTTCAGTGACTTATATGTCACCCCCTTTTTCTTCTAATAAAGTATTGGACCTAATAAATTAAGTGTATTTTAAATCACAAGACATTTTCTGTTAAAGCACTTTTTTTTAAATATTAATTATTTTCAAACTGATATCTCGCTTATGGTTAGTCCTACATGAAAAATGCAAATAACTATTTTGTAGGAAATTTTATCAGCTTGAATTTTAGTAAAAAGATAAAAATTGATAGGAGTAACTGTTTTCGAGATATGAGCAAGAAACCAAAACACTGTTACCTTAATTAAGCGTTTGCATATAAGCAAATTTAGTACTATTAGTATTATTATTATTAATGTTATTGTTATTAATATGACGATTAATGACAACTTTGAAACCTTTAGTGACTTTTATGTCTTCTTCTTTTTCCTCTACTAAAGTGTTAGACACAATTAAATTAGTTTAATTTCAGTTTTTCAAACATTTTATTTTAAAGCAAATTTTTGTTAAATATTATTTATATCCAACTCTATAACTCACTTATGGTTGGTCCTAAAAGAAAAATGCAAATAACTATTTTGTAGGAAATTTTATCAGCTTTAATTTTGATAGAAAGATAAAAATTGATAGGAGTAACTGTTTTCGTGATATAAGCAAAAAACCAATAAGAAAACTGTGACTGTTACTGAACAAAAATGTAATTCAGTTTTCAATGTTTGAGACGAAGACGAAACTGCAGCATTTAAAAACGACTCTGAAGACTTCAGTAACTTTTATGTCACTTCCTTTTTCTTCTAATAAAGTATTGGACCCAATAAATTAAGTGTATTTTAAATCACAAGACATTTTCTGTTAAAGCACTTTTTTTTTAAATATTAATTATTTTCAATCATATATCTCGCTTATGGTTAGTCCTACATGAAAAATGCAAATAACTATTTTGTAGGAAATTTTATCAGCTTGAATTTTAGTAAAAAGATAAAAATTGATAGGAGTAACTGTTTTCGAGATATAAGCAAGAAACCAAAACACTGTTACCTTAATTAAGCGTTTGCATATAAGCAAATTTAGTACTATTAGTATTATTATTATTAATGTTATTGTTATTAATATGACGATTAATGACAACTTTGAAACCTTTAGTGACTTTTATGTCTTCTCCTTTTTCCTCTACTAAAGTGTTAGACACAATTAATTTAGTTTAATTCCGGTTTTTCAAGCATTTTATTTTAAAGCAAATTTTTGTTAAATATTATTTATATCTAACTCTATAACTCGTTTATGCTTGGTCCTACAAGAAAAATGTAAATAACTATTTTGTTGGAAATTTTATCAGCTTTAATTTTGAAAGAAAGATAAAATTTGATAGGAGTAACTGTTTTCGAGATATAAGCAAAAAACCAATAAGCAAACTGTAACTGTTACTGAACAAAAATGTAATTCAGTTTTCAATGTTTGAGACGAAGTCAAAAATGCAGCATTTAAAAACGACTCTGAAGACTTCAGTGACTTTTATGTCACCTCATTTTTCTTCTAATAAAGTATTGGACCCAACAAATTAAGTGTATTTTAAATCACAAGACATTTTCTGTTAAAACACTTTTTTTTAATTAATAATTATTTTCAAACTTATATCTCGCTTATGGTTAGTTCTACATGAAAAATGCAAATAACTATTTTGTAGGAAATTTTATCACCTTTAATTTTGGTGAAAAAGTAAAAATTGATAGGAGTAACTGTTTTCGAGATATAGGCAGAAAACAAAAAAACTGTTACCTTAATTAAGCGCTTGCATATAAGCAAATTTAGTACTACTAGTATTGTTATTATAAATGTTATTGTTATTAATATGACGACTAAAGACAACTTTAAGACTTTAGTGACTTTTATGTCTCTCCTTTTTCCTCTACTAAAGTGTTAGACACAATTAATTTAGTTTAATTTCGGTTTTTCAAACATTTTATTTTAAAGCAAATTTTTGTTAAATATTAAAAACTATAAAATGGCTTAGATTGCCTAAAAACACAGATCACACATGATCTTTTGCATAAAAATGAGAAAACGCTCATGTAACACACAAAATAAGCTCCATTTTTCCTTTTTAAAAGTATTATTATTATTATTACTTTTGTTACTATTATTATTATTATTATTATTATTATTATTATTATTATTATTATTATTATTGTTATTATTATTATTATTATTATTATTATTATTATCATTATTATTATTATTATTATTATTATTATTATTATTATTAAAAACTTATATTAAACAGACAGAAAACGTCGTATTCTGACACAACTTAAAACACAGATCACACATGATCTTTTGCATAGAAATGAGAAAACGCTCATATAACACAAAATAAGCTTCATTTTTGCTTAGAAAACTAAGCTTACTTTTATTTCTATTATTATTATTATTATTATTATTATTATTATTATTATTATTATTATTATTATTGTTATTATTATTATTATTGTTATTATTATTATTATTAACTTTTGTATAGTAAATGTTTTTATACCAGTTTTAAAATGAGTTATTAATTTTAGACAATTTCTTGCCTAAAAATGCAGATCACAGATGATTTCTTGCATAGAAATGAGAAAGCGCTCATATAACACACAAAATAAGCATCATTTTTGCTTAGAAAAACTAAGCTTTAATTTAGAAAGAAATTCATTATTATAAGTATTATTATCATTATTACTATTATTATTATTATTACTATTATTATTATTATTATTATTATTATTATTATTATTATTATTATTATTATTATTATTATTATTATTATTATTATTATTATTATTATTATTAACTTTTGTATAGTAAATGTTTTTATACCAGTTTTAAAATGAGTTATTAATTTTATTCAATTTCTTGCCTAAAAACACAGCTCACAGATGATCTCTTGCATAGAAATGAGAAAACGCTCATATAACACACAAAATAAGCATCATTTTTGCTTAGAAAAACTAAGCTTTAATTTAGAAAGAAATTCATTATTATAAGTATTATTATTATTATTATTATTATTATTTCTTTTATTACTATTATTATTATTATTATTATTATTATTATTATTACTATTATTATTATTATTATTATTATTATTATTATTATTATTATTATTAACTTTTGTATAGTAAATGTTTTTATACCAGTTTTAAAATGAGTTATTAATTTTATTCAATTTCTTGCCTAAAAACACAGATCACAGATGATCTCTTGCATAGAAATGAGAAAACGCTCATATAACACACAAAATAAGCATCATTTTTGCTTAGAAAAACTAAGCTTTAATTTAGAAAGAAATTCATTATTATAAGTATTATTATCATTATTATTATTATTATTATTATTATTATTATTATTATTATTATTATTATTATTATTATTATTATTACTATTACTATTATTATTATTATTATTATTATTATTATTATTATTATTATTATTATTATTATTATTATTATTATTATTAACTTTTGTATAGTAAATGTTTTTATACCAGTTTTAAAATGAGTTATTAATTTTAGACAATTTCTTGCCTAAAAATACAGATCACAGATGATTTCTTGCATAGAAATGAGAAAGCGCTCATATAACACACAAAATAAGCTTCATTTTTGCTTAGAAAACTAAGCTTACTTTTATTTCTATTATTATTTTTATTATTATTATTATTATTATTATTATTATTATTATTATTATTATTATTATTATTATTATTGTTATTATTATTATTATTATTATTATTATTATTGTTATTATAATTATTATTATTAAAAACTTATATTAAACAGACAGAAAACGTCGTATTCTGACACAAAAAAACGAATTACGTTATAGACTTGACGAGAACGGCGTATCTCGGACTCTTATAGGACTCTTATAGGGTCAAAAATTATCAGTTTGGATTAAAACAAATTATTTTTGTTGACTCTCAGTCTGAATTGTTCATCAGTTCAAACAAAAACGGCTTACTTTAGACGATCTTTTGCTTTGAACAAGAAAACTTACATCGAACAGACTAAAAACGTATTAATCTGGCATAAAAGAGCAATTTATGTATCACTTTGGATAAAGGCAGCTAATCCTATTCGTTTCATTGCTTAAAATAGACAAAATTGTTAATAAATCTAACAAAAACGCTGTATTCTAGCACAAAATACTAATTACATTATAGTTTCGACGAGAATAGCTTATTTGGAATGATTCTATGCTTCCAAACGAGTAAATTTTTAATAAACAGATGCCAAACATCATGTTTTGTCCTATAAAGACATTTTATATTGCAGTTTGTATTAAAACAAAATATTTTCGTTGATTCTTTGTTAGAAGCAGCAAACCTAACATTAAAGAATCTGAAAACTTTGTATTCGGACACAAACCACCGAATTTTGTTTCAGTTTAGACAAAAACGGTTGATTTTCGACAATATTTTGCTTTGAACAAGAAAGCTTATATCAAACTGACTAAAAACGTCTTATTTTAGCACAAAACAAAAGATTTGCGTTATAGTCTTAAAGCTGATTCATGCCACAGTTTGGATAAAAACCAATTATTTTTGTTAATTCATTGTTACAAACAAGAAACCTTACATCAAAGAAACTGAAAACCCCTTATTTAGGCACAGAAATTCGAATTACGTTTCAGTCTGGACAAAAACTGCTTATTTTAGACGATCCTTTGTTTTGAACACGAAAACTTACATTAAAAAGATTAAAAACGTCTTATTCTGGCTGAAAACTGCAAATTATATATTACTCTAGATAAAAGCAATTTATCCTGATTACTCCTTTACTTAGAATAGAGTAAACTTGTATAAAACTTAATGAAAACTTTAAATTTCGTCTCAAAGAAATAATTTACGTTATAGTTTTGACCAGCACTGTTTATTTCAAACGAAATTATGATTCGAAACTAATGAACTTTTATGGGGCCGATGCAAAACCACATATTACCATATAAAGCGTTGTTTTAAAGCAAAGTATTACCTTTTGCAACAAGAAATTTCACGTCAAAGAAACTGAAAACTTCGTATCCATACATAAATATCTAATTACGTATCAGTTTAGGCAAATACAGCTTATTTTAAACGATTCCTTGCTATAAACAAGAAAAATTTTATCAAGCATATTGAAAACGTCTTATTCTCGAAAATAAGAGCAAATTATGTATCAGTTTTAACAAAAGCGGATTACTCTGTTTGATTCTATGCTTAGAGTAGAGTAAACTACTATAAAACGTAATGAAAACTCTATATTCAAGCTCAAAAGAACAAATTACGTTATAGTTTTGACAAAAAAAAATATTTCGGGCGATTACATACTTCGAAGTAAGCAAACTTTAATTGAACATGTGCAAAAAGCTAATACTTTGCTTTAAAATAATGATTTATGTGGTAATATGGTATTTTGCATCTGTCCTATAAAAGTTTACCCGTTTCGCTCCATTGAATCATTAGAAATAAATTATTTTGACACAACAACAACACAAATAATTTGTTTTTGTTTAAACTGTAACATAAGTCGCTTTTATAAAACGAACTAAGACGTTTGGCATCTGCTTAGTGAAAGTTTTCTCGTTTGGGGGCATAAAATCGTTTGAAATTAACAGTTCTGGTCAAAACTATTACGTAAATTATTTCTTTGTATCACTTTAAAGATTTGCGTTATAGTCTTGACGAGAACTGTTAATTTCAAACGATTCTATGCTTTGAAACCAGTATACTTTCACTGAACAGAGGCAAAACGTCTGATTTCGCCTTTAAAAAACGATTTATGTCACAGTTTGGATTAAAACCAATGATTTTCGTTTATTTATTGTTACAAACAAGAAACCTTACATCAAAGAAACTGAAAACCTCTTATTCAGGCCCAGAAAATCAAATTACGTTTCAGTCTGGACACAAATTGCTTATTTTAGACGATTCTTTCTTTTGAACACGAAAACTTACATTAAAAAGATTAAAAACGTCTTATTCTGGCTCAAAACTGCAAATTATGTATTACTTTGGATAAAAGCAGTTTATCCTGATTACTCCTTTGCTTAGAATAGAGCAAACTTGTATAAAACTTAATGAAAACTTTAAATTTCGTCTCAAAGAAATAATTTACGTTATAGTTTTGACCAGAACTGTTAATTTCAAACGATTTTATGCCCCCAAACGAGAAAACTTTCACTAAACAGATGCCAAACGTCTTAGTTCGTTTTATAAAAACGACATGTTACAGTTTAAACAAAAAAATTATTTTCGTTGTTGTGTCAAAATAATTTATTTCGAATGATTCAATGGAGCGAAACGAGTAAACTTTTATAGGACAGATGCAAAATACCATATTACCACATAAATCGTTATTTTAAAGCAAAGTATTAGCTTTTGCACTTGTTCAATTAAAGTTTGCTTACTTCGAAATATGTAGTCGTCCGAAATAATTTTTTTTTGTCAAAACTATAACGTAATTTGTTCTTTTGAGCTTGAATATAGAGTTTTCATTACGTTTTATAGTAGTTTACTCTACTCTAAGCATAGAATCAAACAGAGTAATCCGCTTTTGTTAAAACTGATACATAATTTGCTCTTATTTTCGAGAATAAGACATTTTCAATATGTTTGATAAAATTTTTCTTGTTTATAGCAAGGAATCGTTTAAAATAAGCTGTATTTGCCTAAACTGATACGTAATTCGATATTTGTGCATGGATACGATGTTTTCAGTTTCTTTGACGTGAAATTTCTTGTTGCAAAAGGTAATAATTTGCTTTAAAACAACGCTTTATATTGTAATATGTGGTTTTGCATCTGCCCCATAAAAGTTCATTAGTTTCGAATCATAAAATCGTTTGAAATAAACAGTGCTGGTCAAAACTATAACGTAAATTATTTCTTTGAGACGAAATTTAAAGTTTTTATTAAGTTTTATACAAGTTTACTCTATTCTAAGTAAAGGAGTAATCAGGATAAATTGCTTTTATCTAGAGTAATATATAATTTGCAGTTTTCAGCCAGAATAAGACGTTTTTAATCTTTTTAATGTAAGTTTTTGTATTCAAAACAAAGGATCGTCTAAAGTAAGCAGTTTTTGTTCAGACTGAAACGTAATTCGAATTTCTGTGCCTGAATAAGGGGTTTTCAGTTACTTTGATGTAAGGTTTCATGTTTGTAACAATGAATTAACGAAAATAATTGGTTTTTATCCAAACTGTGGCATGAATCGTTTTTAAAAGGCGAAATAAAATGTTTTTCCTCTGTACAGTGAAAGTTTACTCGTTTCAAAGCATAGAACCGTTTGAAATTAACAGCTCTCGTTAAGACTATAACGCAAATCTTTTGTTTTGTGCTAAAATAAGACGTTTTTAGTCAGTTTGATATAAGTTTTCTTGTTCAAAGCAAAATATTGTCGAAAATCAACCGTTTTTGTCTAAACTGATACAAAATTCGGTGGTTTGTGTCCGAATACAAAGTTTTCAGATTCTTTAATGTTAGGTTTGCTGCTTCTAACAAAGAATCAACAAAAATATTTTGTTTTAATACAAACTGCAATATAAAATGTCTTTATAGGACAAAACATGATGTTTGGCATCTGTTTAATAAAAATTTACTCGTTTGGAAGCATAGAATCATTCCAAATAAGCTATTCTCGTCGAAACTATAATGTAATTAGTATTTTGTGCTAGAATACAGCGTTTTTGTTAGATTTATTAACAATTTTGTCTATTTTAAGCAATAAAACGAATACGATTAGCTGCCTTTATCCGAAGTGATACATAAATTGCTCTTTTATGCCAGATTAATACGTTTTTAATCTGTTCTATGTAAGTTTTCTTGTTCAAAGCAAAAGATCGTCTAAAATAAGCCGTTTTTGTTTGAACTGATAAACAATTCAGACTGAGACTCAACATAAATAGTTTGTTTTAATCCAAACTGATACTTTTTGACCCTATAAGAGTCCTATAAGAGTCCGAGATACGCCGATCTCGTCAAGTCTATAACGTAATTCGTTTTTTTGTGTCAGAATACGACGTTTTCTGTCTGTTTAATATAAGTTTTTAATAATAATAATAATAACAATAATAATAATAATAATAATAATAATAATAATAATAATAATAATAATAATAATAATAATAATAGTAATAATAATAATAATATTAATAATAATAATAATGAAAATAATAATAGTAATAAAAGTAAGCTTAGTTTTCTAAGCAAAAATGAAGCTTATTTTGTGTGTTATATGAGCGTTTTCTCATTTCTATGCAAGAAATCATCTGTGATCTGTGTTTTTAGGCAACAAATTGTCTAAAATTAATATCTCATTTTTAAACTGGTATAAAAACATTTACTATACAAAAGTTATAATCAGTTTTTAATAATAATAAAATTAATAATAATAATAATAATAATAATAATAATAATAATAATAGTAATAGTAACATAAGTAATAATAATAATAATACTTTTAATAAGGAAAAATGGAGCTTATTTTGTGTGTTACATGAGCGTTTTTTCATTTCTATGCAAAAGATCATGTGTGATCTGTGTTTTTAGGCAATCTAACCCATTTTATAGTTTTTAATATTTAACAAAAATTTGCTTTAAAATAAAATGTTTGAAAAACTGAAATTAAACTAAATTAATTGTGTCTAACACTTTAGTAGAGGAAAAAGGAGGAGACATAAAAGTCACTAAAGTCTTAGAGTTGTCTTTAGTCGTCATATTAATAACAATAACATTTATAATAACAATACTAGTAGTACTAAATTTGCTTATATGCAAGCGCTTACTTAAGGTAACAGTTTTTTTGTTTTTTGCTTATATCTCGAAAACAGTTACTCCTAACAATTTTTACTTTTTCACCAAAATTAAAGGTGATAAAATTTCCTACAAAATAGTTATTTGCATTTTTCATGTAGAACTAACCATAAGCGAGATATAAGTTTGAAAATAATTAATAATTAAAAAAAAGTGTTTTAACAGAAAATGTCTTGTGATTTAAAACACACTTAATTTATTGGGTCCAATACTTTATTAGAAGAAAAAGGAGGTAACATAAAAGTCACTGAAGTCTTCAGAGTCGTTTTTAAATGCTGCATTTTTGTCTTCGTCTCAAACATTGAAAACTGAATTACATTTTTGTTCAGTAACAGTTACAGTTTTCATATTGATTTTTTGCTTATATCTCGAAAACAGTTACTCCTATCAATTTTTATCTTTTTTTCAAAATTAAAGCTGATAAAATTTCCTACAAAATAGTTATTTGCATTTTTCTTGTAGGACCAACCATAAGCGAGTTATAGAGTTGGATATAAATAATATTTAACAAAAATTTGCTTTAAAATAAAATGTTTGAAAAACTGAAATTAAACTAAATTAATTGTGTCTAACACTTTAGTAGAGAAAAAAGAAAAAGACATAAAAGTCACCAAAGTCTTCAGAATCGTTTTTAGTCGTCATATTAATAACAATAACATTAATAATAATAATACTAATAGTACTAAGTCTGCTTATATGCAAGCGCTTTATTAAGGTAACAGTTTTTTGGTTTCTTGCTTATATCTCGAAAACAGTTACTCCTATGAATTTTTGTCTTTCTTTCAAAATTAAAGCTGAGAAAATATTCTACAAAATAGTTATTTGCATTTTTCTTGTAGGACCAACCATAAGCGAGTTATAGAGTTGGATATAAATAATATTTAAAAAAAATTTGCTTTAAAATAAAATGTTTGAAAAACGGAAATTAAACTAATTTAACTGTGTCTAACACTTTAGTAGAGAAAAAAGGAAAAGACATAAAAGTCACTAAAGGTTTCAGAGTTGTCTTTAGTTGTCATATTAATAACAATAACATTAATAATTATAATACTAATAGTACTAAATTTGCTTATATGCAAACGCTTAATTAAGGTAACAGTGTTTTGGTTTCTTGCTTATATCTCGAAAACAGTTACTCCTATCAATTTTTATCTTTTTACTAAAATTCAAGCTGATAAAATTTCCTACAAAATAGTTATTTGCATTTTTCATGTAGGACTAACCATAAGCGAGATATATGATTGAAAATAATTAATATTTAAAAAAGAAGTGCTTTAACAGAAAATGTCTTGTGATTTAAAATACACTTAATTTATTGGGTCCAATACTTTATTAGAAGAAAAAGGAAGTGACATAAAAGTCACTGAAGTCTTCAGAGTCGTTTTTAAATGCTGCAGTTTCGTCTTCGTCTCAAACATTGAAAACTGAATTACATTTTTGTTCAGTAACAGTCACAGTTTTCTTATTGGTTTTTGCTTATATCTCGAAAACAGTTACTCCTATCAATTTTTATCTTTCTGTCAAAATTAAAGCTGATAAAATTTCCTACAAAATAGTTATTTGCATTTTTCTTGTAGGACCAACCATAAGCGAGTTATAGAGTTGGATATAAATAATATTTAACAAAAATTTGCTTTAAAATAAAATGTTTGAAAAACTGAAATTAAACTAATTTAATTGTGTCTAACACTTTAGTAGAGGAAAAAGAAGAAGACATAAAAGTCACTAAAGGTTTCAAAGTTGTCTTTAATCGTCATATTAATAACAATAACATTAATAATAATAATACTAATAGTACTAAATTTGCTTATATGCAAACGCTTAATTAAGGTAACAGTGTTTTGGTTTCTTGCTCATATCTCGAAAACAGTTACTCCTATCAATTTTTATCTTTTTACTAAAATTCAAGCTGATAATATTTCCTACAAAATAGTTATTTGCATTTTTTATGTAGGACTAACCATAAGCGAGATATAAGATTGAAAATAATTAATATTTAAAAAAGAAGTGCTTTAACAGAAAATGTCTTGTGATTTAAAATACACTTAATTTATTAGGTCCAATACTTTATTAAAAAAAAAAGGGGGTGACATATAAGTCACTGAAGTCTTCAGAGTCGATTTTAAATGCTGCATTTTCGTCTTCGTCTCAAACATTGAAAACTGAATTACATTTTTGTTCTGAAACGGTAACAGTTTTTACTTTGGTTTTTTGCTTATATCTCGAAAACAGTTACTCCTATCAATTTTTATCTTTCTTTCAAAATTAAAGCTGATAACATTTCCTACAAAATAGTTATTTGCATTTTTCTTGTAAGAACAACCATAAGCGAGTTATAAAGTTGGATATAAATAATATTTAACAAAAACTTGCTTAAAAATAAAATGTTTGAAATACTGAAATTAAACTAAATTAATTGTGTCTAACACTTTAGTAGAGAAAAAAGAAAAAGACATAAAAGTCACCAGTCTTCAGAATCGTTTTTAGTCGTCATATTAATAACAATAACATTAATAATAATAATACTAATAGTACTAAATCTGCTTATATGCAAGCGCTTTATTAAGGTAACAGTTTTTTGGTTTCTTGCTTATATCTCGAAAACAGTTACTCCTATGAATTTTTGTCTTTCTTTCAAAATTAAAGCTGATAAAATATTCTACAAAATAGTTATTTGCATTTTTCTTGTAGGACCAACCATAAGCGAGTTATAGAGTTGGATATAAATAATATTTAACAAAAATTTGCTTTAAAATAAAATGTTTGAAAAACGGAAATTAAACTAATTTAACTGTGTCTAACACTTTAGTAGAGAAAAAAGGAAAAGACATAAAAGTCACTAAAGGTTTCAGAGTTGTCTTTAGTTGTCATATTAATAACAATAACATTAATAATAATAATACTAATAGTACTAAATTTGCTTATATGCAAACGCTTAATTAAGGTAACAGTGTTTTGGTTTCTTGCTTATATCTCGAAAACAGTTACTCCTATCAATTTTTATCTTTTTACTAAAATTCAAGCTGATAAAATTTCCTACAAAATAGTTATTTGCATTTTTCATGTAGGACTAACCATAAGCGAGATATATGATTGAAAATAATTAATATTTAAAAAAAAAGTGCTTTAACAGAAAATGTCTTGTGATTTAAAATACACTTAATTTATTGGGTCCAATACTTTATTAGAAGAAAAAGGAAGTGACATAAAAGTCACTGAAGTCTTCAAAGTCGTTTTTAAATGCTGCAGTTTCGTCTTCGTCTCAAACATTGTAAACCGAATTACATTTTTGTTCAGTAACAGTCACAGTTTTCTTATTGGTTTTTTGCTTATATCTCGAAAACAGTTACTCCTATCAATTTTTATCTTTCTTTCAAAATTAAAGCTGATAAAATTTCCTACAAAATAGTTATTTGCATTTTTCTTGTAGGACCAACCATTAGCGAGTTATAGAGTTGGATATAAATAATATTTAACAAAAATTTGCTTTAAAATAAAATGTTTGAAAAACTGAAATTAAACTAATTTAATTGTGTCTAACACTTTAGTAGAGGAAAAAGAAGAAGACAAAAAGTCACTAAAAGTTTCAAAGTTGTCTTTAATCGTCATATTAATAACAATAACATTAATAATAATAATACTAATAGTACTAAATTTGCTTATATGCAAACGCTTAATTAAGGTAACAGTGTTTTGGTTTCTTGCTTATATCTCGAAAACAGTTACTCCTATCAATTTTTATCTTTTTACTAAAATTCAAGCTGATAAAATTTCCTACAAAATAGTTATTTGCATTTTTCATGTAGGACTAACCATAAGCGAGATATATGATTGAAAATAATTAATATTTAAAAAAGAAGTGCTTTAACAGAAAATGTCTTGTGATTTAAAATACACTTAATTTATTGGTTCCAATACTTTATTAGAAGAAAAAGGAAGTGACATAAAAGTCACTGAAGTCTTCAGAGTCGTTTTTAAATGCTGCAGTTTCGTCTTCGTCTCAAACATTGAAAACTGAATTACATTTTTGTTCAGTAACAGTCACAGTTTTCTTATTGGTTTTTTGCTTATATCTCGAAAACAGTTACTCCTATCAATTTTTATCTTTCTGTCAAAATTAAAGCTGATAAAATTTCCTACAAAATAGTTATTTGCATTTTTCTTGTAGGACCAACCATAAGCGAGTTATAGAGTTGGATATAAATAATATTTAACAAAAATTTGCTTTAAAATAAAATGTTTGAAAAACTGAAATTAAACTAATTTAATTGTGTCTAACACTTTAGTAGAGGAAAAAGAAGAAGACATAAAAGTCACTAAAGGTTTCAAAGTTGTCTTTAATCGTCATATTAATAACAATAACATTAATAATAATAATACTAATAGTACTAAATTTGCTTATATGCAAACGCTTAATTAAGGTAACAGTGTTTTGGTTTCTTGCTCATATCTCGAAAACAGTTACTCCTATCAATTTTTATCTTTTTACTAAAATTCAAGCTGATAATATTTCCTACAAAATAGTTATTTGCATTTTTTATGTAGGACTAACCATAAGCGAGATATAAGATTGAAAATAATTAATATTTAAAAAAGAAGTGCTTTAACAGAAAATGTCTTGTGATTTAAAATACACTTAATTTATTAGGTCCAATACTTTATTAAAAAAAAAAGGGGGTGACATATAAGTCACTGAAGTCTTCAGAGTCGATTTTAAATGCTGCATTTTCGTCTTCGTCTCAAACATTGAAAACTGAATTACATTTTTGTTCTGAAACGGTAACAGTTTTTACTTTGGTTTTTTGCTTATATCTCGAAAACAGTTACTCCTATCAATTTTTATCTTTCTTTCAAAATTAAAGCTGATAACATTTCCTACAAAATAGTTATTTGCATTTTTCTTGTAAGACCAACCATAAGCGAGTTATAAAGTTGGATATAAATAATATTTAACAAAAACTTGCTTAAAAATAAAATGTTTGAAATACTGAAATTAAACTAAATTAATTGTGTCTAACACTTTAGTAGAGAAAAAAGAAAAAGACATAAAAGTCACCAGTCTTCAGAATCGTTTTTAGTCGTCATATTAATAACAATAACATTAATAATAATAATACTAATAGTACTAAATCTGCTTATATGCAAGCGCTTTATTAAGGTAACAGTTTTTTGGTTTCTTGCTTATATCTCGAAAACAGTTACTCCTATGAATTTTTGTCTTTCTTTCAAAATTAAAGCTGATAAAATATTCTACAAAATAGTTATTTGCATTTTTCTTGTAGGACCAACCATAAGCGAGTTATAGAGTTGGATATAAATAATATTTAACAAAAATTTGCTTTAAAATAAAATGTTTGAAAAACGGAAATTAAACTAATTTAACTGTGTCTAACACTTTAGTAGAGAAAAAAGGAAAAGACATAAAAGTCACTAAAGGTTTCAGAGTTGTCTTTAGTTGTCATATTAATAACAATAACATTAATAATAATAATACTAATAGTACTAAATTTGCTTATATGCAAACGCTTAATTAAGGTAACAGTGTTTTGGTTTCTTGCTTATATCTCGAAAACAGTTACTCCTATCAATTTTTATCTTTTTACTAAAATTCAAGCTGATAAAATTTCCTACAAAATAGTTATTTGCATTTTTCATGTAGGACTAACCATAAGCGAGATATATGATTGAAAATAATTAATATTTAAAAAAAAAGTGCTTTAACAGAAAATGTCTTGTGATTTAAAATACACTTAATTTATTGGGTCCAATACTTTATTAGAAGAAAAAGGAAGTGACATAAAAGTCACTGAAGTCTTCAGAGTCGTTTTTAAATGCTGCAGTTTCGTCTTCGTCTCAAACATTGTAAACCGAATTACATTTTTGTTCAGTAACAGTCACAGTTTTCTTATTGGTTTTTTGCTTATATCTCGAAAACAGTTACTCCTACCAATTTTTATCTTTCTTTCAAAATTAAAGCTGATAAAATTTCCTACAAAATAGTTATTTGCATTTTTCTTGTAGGACCAACCATTAGCGAGTTATAGAGTTGGATATAAATAATATTTAACAAAAATTTGCTTTAAAATAAAATGTTTGAAAAACTGAAATTAAACTAATTTAATTGTGTCTAACACTTTAGTAGAGGAAAAAGAAGAAGACATAAAAGTCACTAAAAGTTTCAAAGTTGTCTTTAATCGTCATATTAATAACAATAACATTAATAATAATAATACTAATAGTACTAAATTTGCTTATATGCAAACGCTTAATTAAGGTAACAGTGTTTTGGTTTCTTGCTCATATCTCGAAAACAGTTACTCCTATCAATTTTTATCTTTTTACTAAAATTCAAGCTGATAAAATTTCCTACAAAATAGTTATTTGCATTTTTTATGTAGGACTAACCATAAGCGAGATATAAGATTGAAAATAATTAATATTTAAAAAAGAAGTGCTTTAACAGAAAATGTCTTGTGATTTAAAATACACTTAATTTATTAGGTCCAATACTTTATTAAAAAAAAAAAGGGGGTGACATATAAGTCACTGAAGTCTTCAGATTCGATTTTAAATGCTGCATTTTCGTCTTCGTCTCAAACATTGAAAACTGAATTACATTTTTGTTCTGAAACAGTAACAGTTTTTACTTTGGTTTTTTGCTTATATCTCGAAAACAGTTACTCCTATCAATTTTTATCTTTCTTTCAAAATTAAAGCTGATAACATTTCCTACAAAATAGTTATTTGCATTTTTCTTGTAGGACCAACCATAAGCGAGTTATAGAGTTGGATATAAATAATATTTAACAAAAATTTGCTTTAAAATAAAATGTTTGAAAAACTGAAATTAAACTAATTTAATTGTGTCTAACACTTTAGTAGAGGAAAAAGAAGAAGACATAAAAGTCACTAAAGGTTTCAAAGTTGTCTTTAATCGTCATATTAATAACAATAACATTAATAATAATAATACTAATAGTACTAAATTTGCTTATATGCAAACGCTTAATTACGGTAACAGTGTTTTGGTTTCTTGCTCATATCTCGAAAACAGTTACTCCTATCAATTTTTATCTTTTTACTAAAATTCAAGCTGATAAAATTTCCTACAAAATAGTTATTTGCATTTTTTATGTAGGACTAACCATAAGCGAGATATATGATTGAAAATAATTAATATTTAAAAAAAAAGTGCTTCAACAGAAAATGTCTTGTGATTTAAAATACACTTAATTTATTGGGTCCAATACTTTATTAGAAGAAAAAGGAAGTGACATAAAAGTCACTGAAGTCTTCAGAGTCGTTTTTAAATGCTGCAGTTTCGTCTTCGTCTCAAACATTGAAAACCGAATTACATTTTTGTTCAGTAACAGTCACAGTTTTCTTATTGGTTTTTTGCTTATATCTCGAAAACAGTTACTCCTATCAATTTTTATTTTTTTTTCAAAATTAAAGCTGATAAAATTTCCTACAAAATAGTTATTTGCATTTTTCTTGTAGGACCAACCATAAGCGAGTTATAGAGTTGGATATAAATAATATTTAACAAAAATTTGCTTTAAAATAAAATGTTTGAAAAACTGAAATTAAACTAATTTAATTGTGTCTAACACTTTAGTAGAGGAAAAAGAAGAAGACAAGAAAGACAAAAATTCATAGGAGTAACTGTTTTCGAGATATAAGCAAGAAACCAAAAAACTGTTACCTTAATAAAGCGCTTGCATATAAGCAGATTTAGTACTATTAGTATTATTATTATTAATGTTATTGTTATTAATATGACGACTAAAAACGATTTTGAAGACTTTGGTGACTTTTATGTCTTTTTCTTTTTTCTCTACTAAAGTGTTAGACACAATTAATTTAGTTTAATTTCAGTATTTCAAACATTTTATTTTTAAGCAAGTTTTTGTTAAATATTATTTATATCCAACTTTATAACTCGCTTATGGTTGGTCCTACAAGAAAAATGCAAATAACTATTTTGTAGGAAATGTTATCAGCTTTAATTTTGAAAGAAAGATAAAAATTGATAGGAGTAACTGTTTTCGAGATATAAGCAAAAAACCAAAGTAAAAACTGTTACCGTTTCAGAACAAAAATGTAATTCAGTATTCAATGTTTGAGACGAAGACGAAAATGCAGCATTTAAAATCGACTCTGAAGACTTCAGTGACTTATATGTCACTCCCTTTTTTTTCTAATAAAGTATTGGACCTAATAAATTAAGTGTATTTTAAATCACAAAACATTTTCTGTTAAAGCACTTCTTTTTTAAATATTAATTATTTTCAATCTTATATCTCGCTTATGGTTAGTCCTACATAAAAAATGCAAATAACTATTTTGTAGGAAATTTTATCAACTTGAATTTTAGTAAAAAGATAAAAATTGATAGAAGTAACTGTTTTCGAGATATGAGCAAGAAACCAAAACACTGTTACCTTAATTAAGCGTTTGCATATAAGCAAATTTAGTACTATTAGTATTATTATTATTAATGTTATTGTTATTAATATGACGATTAAAGACAACTTTGAAACCTTTAGTGACTTTTTTTCTTGCTTATTTCTCGAAAACAGTTACTCCTATCAATTTTTATCTTTTTACTAAAATTAAAGCTGATAAAATTTCCTACAAAATAGTTATTTGCATTTTTCTTGTAGGACCAAGCATAAGCGAGTTATAGAGATGGATATAAATAATATTTAACAAAAATTTGCTTTAAAATAAAATGTTTGAAATACTGAAATTAAACTAAATTAATTGTGTCTAACACTTTAGTAGAGGAAAAAGAAAAAGACATAAAAGTCACTAAAGGTTTCAGAGTCGTTTTTAGTCGTCATATTAATAACAATAACATTAATAATAATAATACTAATATTACTAAATTTGCTTATATGCAAGCGCTTAATTAAGGCAACAGTTTCTTGCTTATATCTCGAAAACAGTTACTCCTATCAATTTTTATCTTTTCACTAAAATTAAAGCTGATAAAATTTCCTACAAAATACTTATTTGCATTTTTCATGTAGGACTAACCATAAGCGAGATATAAGTTTGAAAATAATTAATATTTAAAAAAAAAGTGTTTTAACAGAAAATGTCTTGGGATTTAAAATACACTTAATTTATTGGGTCCAATAGTTTATTAGAAGAAAAAGGAGGTGACATAAAAGTCACTGAAGTCTTCAGAGTCGATTTTAAATGCTGCATTTTCGTCTACGTCTCAAACATTGAAAACTGAATTACATTTTTGTTCAGTAACAGTTACAGTTTTCTTATTGGTTTTTTGCTTATATCTCGAAAACTGTTACTCCTATCAATTTTTATCTTTATTTCAAAATTAAAGCTGATAAAATTTCCTACAAAATCGTTATTTGCATTTTTCTTGTAGGATCAACCATAAGCGAGTTATAGAGTTGGATATAAATAATATTTAACAAAAATTTGCTTTAAAATAAAATGTTTGAAAAACTGAAATTAAACTAATTTAATTGTGTCTAACACTTTAGTAGAGGAAAAAGAAAAAGACATAAAAGTCACTAAAGGTTTCAGAGTCGTCTTTAGTCGTCATATTAATAACAATAACATTAATGATAATAATACTAATAGTACTAAATTTGCTTATATGCAAACGCTTAATTAAGATAACAGTGTTTTGGTTTCTTGCTTATATCTCGAAAACAGTTACTCCTATAAATTTTTATCTTTTTACTAAAATTAAAGCTGATAAAATTTCCTACAAAATAGTTGTTTGCATTTCTTTTGTAAGACCAACCATAAGCGAGTTATAGAGTTGGATATAAATAATCGTCAACAAAAATTTGCTTTAAAATAAAATGTTTGAAAAACCGAAATTAAACTAAATTAATTGAGTCTAACACTTTAGTATAGGAAAAAGGAGAAGACATAAAAGTCACCAAAGTCTTCAGAGTCGTTTTTAGTCGTCATTTTAATAACAATAACATTAATAATAATAATACTAATAGTACTAAATTTGCTTATATGCAAGCGCTTTATTAAGGTAACAGTTTTTTGGTTTCTTGCTTATATCTCGAAAACAGTTACTCCTATCAATTTTTATCTTTTTACTAAAATTAAAGCTGATAAAATTTCCTACAAAATAGTTATTTGCATTTTTCTTGTAGGACCAAGCATAAGCGAGTTATAGAGATGGATATAAATAATATTTAACAAAAATTTGCTTTAAAATAAAATGTTTGAAATACTGAAATTAAACTAAATTAATTGTGTCTAACACTTTAGTAGAGGAAAAAGAAGAAGACATAAAAGTCACTAAAGGTTTCAGAGTCGTCTTTAGTCGTCATATTATTAACAATAACATTAATAATAATAATACTATTAGTACTAAATTAGCTTATATGCAAACGCTTAATTAAGGTAACAGTTTTTTGGTTTCTTGCTTATATCTCGAAAACAGTTACTCCTATCAATTTTTATCTTTTTTTATTTTTATATCAAATTTTTGTTAAAGATTATTTATATCCAACTCTATAACTCGCTTATAGTTGGTCCTACAAAAAAATGCAAAAAACTATTTTGTAAAAAATTTTATCCGCTTTAATTTTGAAGGAAAGATAAAAATTGATAGGAGTAACTGTTTTCGAGATATAAGCAAAAAACCAAAGTGAAAACTGTAACAGTTACTAAACAAAAATGTAATTCAGTATTTAATGTTTGAGACGAAGACGAAAATGTAGCATTTACTGTCACCTCCTTTTTCTTCTAATTAAGTATTGGACCCAATAAATTAAGTGTATTTTAAATCACAAGACATTTTCTGTTAAAGCACATTTTTTTTAATTATTAATTATTTTCAAACTTATATCTTGCTTATGGTTAGTTCTACATGAAAAATGCAAATAACGATTTTGAAGGAAATTTTATCAGCTTTAATTTTAGTGAAAAGTTAAAAACTGATAGGAGTAACTGTTTTCGAGATATAAGCAAACAACAAAAAAACTGTTACCTTAATTAAGCGCTTGCATATAAGCAAATTTAGTACTAATAGTATTGTTATTATTAATGTTATTGTTATTAATATGACGACTAAAGACGATTCTGAAGAGTTTAGTGACTTTTATGTCTCCTCCTTTTTCCTCTACTAAAGTGTTAGACACAATTAATTTAGTTTAATTTCGGTTTTTCAAACATTTTATTTTAAAGCAAATTTTTGTTTAATATTATTTATATCCAACTCTATAACTTGCTTATGCTTGGTCCTACAAGAAAAATGTAAATAACTATTTTGGTGTTTTTGAGATATAAGCAAAAAAAAAAGTGAAAACTGTTACAGTTACTTAACAAAAATGTAATTCAGTTTTCAATGTTTGAGACGAAGACGAAAATGCAGCATTTAAAAACGACTCTGAAGACTTCAGTGACTTTTATGTCACCTCCTTTTTCTTCTAATAAAGTATTGGACTCAATAAATTAAGTGTATTTTAAATCACAAGACATTTTCTGTTAAAGCACTTTTTTTTTAAATATTAATTATTTTCAAACTTATATCTCGCTTATTGTTAGTCCTACATAAAAAATGCAAATAAATATTTTGTAGGAAATTTTATCAGCTTTAATTTTAGTAAAAAGATAACAATTGATAGGAGTAACTGTTTTTGAGATATAAGCAAGAAACTGTTACCTTAATTAACCGCTTGCATATAAGCAAATTTAGTAATATTAGTATTATTATTATTAATGTTATTGTTATTAATATTACGACCAAAAACGACTCTCAAGACTTTGGTGACTTTTATGCCTTCTCTTTTTTCCTCTACTAAAGTGTTAGTCTTAATTAATTTAGTTTAATTTCGGTTTTTCAAACATTTTATTTATTTTTATTTTTATAGGAGTAACTGTTTTCGAGATATAAGCAAAAAACCAATAAGAAAACTGTAACTGTTACTGAACAAAAATGTAATTCAGTTTTCAATGTTTGAGACAAAGACAAAAATGCAGCATTTAAAATCGACTCTGAAGACTTTAGTGACTGTTATGCCTCCTCCTTTTTCTTCTAATAAAGTATTGGACCCATTAAATTAAGTGTATTTTAAATCACAAGACATTTTCTGTTAAAGCACTTTTTTTTTAAATATTAATTATTTTCAAACTTATATCTCGCTTATGGTTAGTCCTACATGAAAAATGCAAATTACTATTTTGTACAAAACTTTATCAGCTTGCTTTAATTTTAGTAAAAATTTAAAAATTGATAGGAGTAACTGTTTTCGAGATATAAGCAAGAAACAAAAAAACTGTTACCTTAATTAAGCGCTTGCATATAAGCAAATTTAGTAATATTAGTATTATTATTATTAATGTTATTGTTATTAATATGACGACACAAAAACGACTCTCAAGACTTTGGTGACTTTTATGTCTTCTCCTTTTACCTCTACTAAAGTGTTAGTCTTAGTTTATTTTAATTTCGGTTTTTCAAACATTTTATTTTAAAGCAAATTTTTGTTAAAGATTATTTATATCCAACTCTATAACTCGCTTATGGTTGGTTCTACAAAAAAATGCAAATAACTATTTTGTAGAAAATTTTATCAGCTTTAATTTTGAAAAAAAAATAAAAATTCATAGGAGTAACTGTTTTCGAGATATAAGCAAGAAACCAAAAAACTGTTACCTTAATTAAGCGTTTGCATATAAGCAAATTTAGTACTATTAGTATTATTATTATTAATGTTATTGTTATTAATATGACGACTAAAGACGACTCTGAAACATTTAGTGACTTTTATGTCTTCTCCTTTTTCCTCTACTAAAGTGTTAGACACAATTAAATTAGTTTAATTCCGGTTTTTCAAGCATTTTATTTTAAAGCAAATTTTTGTTAAATATTATTTATATCCAACTCTATAACTCGTTTATTCTTGGTCCTACAAGAAAAATGTAAATAACTATTTAGTTGGAAATTTTATCAGCTTTAATTTTGAAAGAAAGATAAAATTTGATAGGAGTAACTGTTTTCGAGATATAAGCAAAAAAACAATAAGAAAACTGTAACTGTTACTGAACAAAAATGTAATTCAGTTTTCAATGTTTGAGACGAAGACAAAAATGCAGCATTTAAAAACGACTCTGAAGACTTCAGTGACTTTTATGTTACCTCCTTTTTCTTCTAATAAAGTATTGGACCCAATAAATTAAGTGTATTTTAAATCACAAGACATTTTCTGTTAAAACACTTTTTTTTAATTATTAATTATTTTCAAACTTATATCTCGCTTATGGTTAGTTCTACATGAAAAATGCAAATAACTATTTTGTAGGAAATTTTATCACCTTTAATTTTGGTGAAAAAGTAAAAATTGTTAGGAGTAACTGTTTTCGAGATATAAGCAAAAAACAAAAAAACTGTTACCTTAAGTAAGCGCTTGCATATAAGCAAATTTAGTACTACTAGTATTGTTATTATAAATGTTATTGTTATTAATATGACGACTAAAGACAACTCTAAGACTTTAGTGACTTTTATGTCTCCTCCTTTTTCCTCTACTAAAGTGTTAGACACAATTAATTTAGTTTAATTTCAGTTTTTCAAACATTTTATTTTAAAGCAAATTTTTGTTAAATATTAAAAACTATAAAATGGGTTAGATTGCCTAAAAACACAGATCACACATGATCTTTTGCATAGAAATGAGAAAACGCTCATGTAACACACAAAATAAGCTCCATTTTTCCTTATTAAAAGTATTATTATTATTATTACTTATGTTACTATTACTATTATTATTATTATTATTATTATTATTATTATTTTTATTATTATTATTATTACTATTATTATTATTATTATTATTATTATTGTTATTATTATTATTATTATTAATTTTATTATTATTAAAAACTGATTATAACTTTTGTATAGTAAATGCTTTTATACCAGTTTTAAAATGAGATATTAATTTTAGACAATTTGTTGCCTAAAAACACAGATCACAGATGATTTCTTGCATAGAAATGAGAAAACGCTCATATAACACACAAAATAAGCTTCATTTTTGCTTAGAAAACTAAGCTTACTTTTATTACTATTATTATTTTCATTATTATTATTATTAATATTATTATTATTATTACTATTATTATTATTATTATTATTATTATTATTATTATTGTTATTATTATTATTATTAAAAACTTATATTAAACAGACAGAAAACGTCGTATTCTGACACAAAAAAACGAATTACGTTATAGACTTGACGAGATCGGCGTATCTCGGACTCTTATAGGACTCTTATAGGGTCAAAAAGTATCAGTTTGGATTAAAACAAATTATTTTTGTTGAGTCTCAGTCTGAATTGTTTATCAGTTCAAACAAAAACGGCTTATTTTAGACGATCTTTTGCTTTGAACAAGAAAACTTACATAGAACAGATTAAAAACGTATTAATCTGGCATAAAAGAGCAATTTATGTATCACTTCGGATAAAGGCAGCTAATCCTATTCGTTTTATTGCTTAAAATAGACAAAATTGTTAATAAATCTAACAAAAACGCTGTATTCTAGCACAAAATACTAATTACATTATAGTATCGACGAGAATAGCTTATTTGGAATGATTCTATGCTTCCAAACGAGTAAATTTTTATTAAACAGATGCCAAACATCATGTTTTGTCCTATAAAGACATTTTATATTGCAGTTTGTATTAAAACAAAATATTTTCGTTGATTCTTTGTTAGAAGCAGCAAACCTAACATTAAAGAATCTGAAAACTTCGTATTCGGACACAAACCACCGAATTTTGTATCAGTTTAGACAAAAACAGTTGATTTTCGACAATATTTTGCTTTGAACAAGAAAACTTATATCAAACTGACTAAAAACGTCTTATTTTAGCACAAAACAAAAGATTTGCGTTATAGTCTTAACGAGAGCTGTTAATTTCAAAAGGTTCTATGCTTTGAAACGAGTAAACTTTCACTGTACAGAGGAAAAACATCTTATTTCGCCTTTTAAAAACGATTCATGCCACAGTTTGGATAAAAACCAATTATTTTCGTTAATTCATTGTTACAAACATGAAACCTTACATCAAAGTAACTGAAAACCCCTTATTCAGGCACAGAAATTCGAATTACGTTTCAGTCTGAACAAAAACTGCTTACTTTAGACGATCCTTTGTTTTGAATACAAAAACTTACATTAAAAAGATTAAAAACGTCTTATTCTGGCTGAAAACTGCAAATTATATATTACTCTAGATAAAAGCAATTTATCCTGATTACTCCTTTACTTAGAATAGAGTAAACTTGTATAAAACTTAATAAAAACTTTAAATTTCGTCTCAAAGAAATAATTTACGTTATAGTTTTGACCAGCACTGTTTATTTCAAACGATTTTATGATTTAAAACTAATGAACTTTTATGGGGCAGATGCAAAACCACATATTACAATATAAAGCGTTGTTTTAAAGCAAATTATTACCTTTTGCAACAAGAAATTTCACGTCAAAGAAACTGAAAACATCGTATCCATGCACAAATATCGAATTACGTATCAGTTTAGGCAAATACAGCTTATTTTAAACGATGCCTTGCTATAAACAAAAAAAATTTTATCAAACATATTGAAAATGTCTTATTCTCGAAAATAAGAGCAAATTATGTATCAGTTTTAACAAAAGCGGATTACTCTGTTTGATTCTATGCTTAGAGTAGAGTAAACTACTATAAAACGTAATGAAAACTCTATATTCAAGCTCAAAAGAACAAATTACGTTATAGTTTTGACAAAAAAAAATTATTTCGGACGACTACATATTTCGAAGTAAGCAAACTTTAATTGAACAAGTGCAAAAGCTAATACTTTGCTTTAAAATAACGATTTATGTGGTAATATGGTATTTTGCATCTGTCCTATAAAAGTTTACTCGTTTCGCTCCATTGAATCATTCGAAATAAATTATTTTGACACAACAACGAAAATAATTTTTTTGTTTAAACTGTAACATGTCGTTTTTATAAAACGAACTAAGACGTTTGGCATCTGTTTAGTGAAAGTTTTCTCGTTTGGGGGCATAAAATCGTTTGAAATTTACAGTTCTGGTCAAAACTATAACGTAAATTATTTCTTTGAGACGAAATTTAAAGTTTTCATTAAGTTTTATACAAGTTTGCTCTATTCTAAGCAAAGGAGTAATCAGGATAAACTGCTTTTATCCAAAGTAATACATAATTTGCAGTTTTGAGCCAGAATAAGACGTTTTTAATCTTTTTAATGTAAGTTTTCGTGTTCAAAAGAAAGAATCGTCTAAAATAAGCAATTTGTGTCCAGACTGAAACGTAATTTGATTTTCTGGGCCTGAATAAGAGGTTTTCAGTTTCTTTGATGTAAGGTTTCTTGTTTGTAACAATGAATAAACGAAAATCATTGGTTTTAATCCAAACTGTGACATAAATCGTTTTTTAAAGGCGAAATCAGACGTTTTGCCTCTGTTCAGTGAAAGTATACTGGTTTCAAAGCATAGAATCGTTTGAAATTAACAGTTCTCGTCAAGACTATAACGCAAATCTTTAAAGTGATACAAAGAAATAATTTACGTAATAGTTTTGACCAGAACTGTTAATTTCAAACGATTTTATGCCCCCAAACGAGAAAACTTTCACTAAGCAGATGCCAAACGTCTTAGTTCGTTTTATAAAAGCGACTTATGTTACAGTTTAAACAAAAACAAATTATTTGTGTTGTTGTTGTGTCAAAATAATTTATTTCTAATGATTCAATGGAGCGAAACGGGTAAACTTTTATAGGACAGATGCAAAATACCATATTACCACATAAATCATTATTTTAAAGCAAAGTATTAGCTTTTGCACATGTTCAATTAAAGTTTGCTTACTTCGAAGTATGTAATCGTCCGAAATATTTTTTTTTGTCAAAACTATAACGTAATTTGTTCTTTTGAGCTTGAATATAGAGTTTTCATTACGTTTTATAGTAGTTTACTCTACTCTAAGCATAGAATCAAACAGAGTAATCCGCTTTTGTTAAAACTGATACATAATTTGCTCTTATTTTCGAGAATAAGACGTTTTCAATATGCTTGATAAAATTTTTCTTGTTTATAGCAAGGAATCGTTTAAAATAAGCTGTATTTGCCTAAACTGATACGTAATTAGATATTTATGTATGGATACGAAGTTTTCAGTTTCTTTGACGTGAAATTTCTTGTTGCAAAAGGTAATACTTTGCTTTAAAACAACGCTTTATATGGTAATATGTGGTTTTGCATCTGCCCCATAAAAGTTCATTAGTTTCGAATCATAATTTCGTTTGAAATAAACAGTGCTGGTCAAAACTATAACGTAAATTATTTCTTTGAGACGAAATTTAAAGTTTTCATTAAGTTTTATACAAGTTTACTCTATTCTAAGTAAAGGAGTAATCAGGATAAATTGCTTTTATCTAGAGTAATATATAATTTGCAGTTTTCAGCCAGAATAAGACGTTTTTAATCTTTTTAATGTAAGTTTTCGTGTTCAAAACAAAGGATCGTCTAAAATAAGCAGTTTTTGTCCAGACTGAAACGTAATTCGAATTTCTGTGCCTAAATAAAGGGTTTTCAGTTTCTTTGATGTAAGGTTTCTTGTTTGTAACAATGAATTAACAAAAATAATTGGTTTTTATCCAAACTGTGGCATGAATCAGCTTTAAGACTATAACGCAAATCTTTTGTTTTGTGCTAAAATAAGACGTTTTTAGTCAGTTTGATATAAGCTTTCTTGTTCAAAGCAAAATATTGTCGAAAATCAACCGTTTTTGTCTAAACTGAAACAAAATTCGGTGGTTTGTGTCCGAATACAAAGTTTTCAGATTCTTTAATGTTAGGTTTGCTGCTTCTAACAAAGAATCAACGAAAATATTTTGTTTTAATACAAACTGCAATATAAAATGTCTTTATAGGACAAAACATGATGTTTGGCATCTGTTTATTAAAAATTTACTCGTTTGGAAGCATAGAATCATTCCAAATAAGCTATTCTCGTCGAAACTATAATGTAATTAATATTTTGTGCTAGAATACAGCGTTTTTGTTAGATTTATTAACAATTTTGTCTATTTTAAGCAATGAAACGAATAGGATTAGCTGCCTTTATCCAAAGTGATACATAAATTGCTCTTTTATGCCAGATTAATACGTTTTTAGTCTGTTCGATGTAAGTTTTCTTGTTCAAAGCAAAAGATCGTCTAAAGTAAGCCGTTTTTGTTTGAACTGATGAACAATTCAGACTGAGAGTCAACAAAAATAATTTGTTTTAATCCAAACTGATAATTTTTGACCCTATAAGAGTCCTATAAGAGTCCGAGATACGCCGTTCTCGTCAAGTCTATAACGTAATTCGTTTCTTTTCGTTTTATAATACGACGTTTTCTGTCTGTTTAATATAAGTTTTTAATAATAATAATAATAATAACAATAATAATAATAATAATAATAATAACAATAATAATAATAAAAATAATAATAGAAATAAAAGTAAGCTTAGTTTTCTAAGCAAAAATGAAGCTTATTTTGTGTGTTATATGAGCGCTTTCTCATTTCTATGCAAGAAATCATCTGTGATCTGTATTTTTAGGCAAGAAATTGTCTAAAATTAATAACTCATTTTAAAACTGGTATAAAAACATTTACTATACAAAAGTTAATAATAGTAATAATAGTAATAATAATAATAAAAATAATAGTAATAATAAGAATAATAATAAAAATAAAAATAATAGTAGTAGCAAAAGTAAGCTTAGTTTTCTAAGCCAAAATGAAGCTTATTTTGTGTTACATGAGCGTTTTCTCATTTTTATGCAAAAGATCATGTGTGATCTGTGTTTTTAGGCAATCTAAGCCATTTTATAGTTTTTAATATTTGACAAAAATTTGCTTTAAAATAAAATGCTTGAAAAACCGGAATTAAACTAAATTAATTGAGTCTAACACTTTAGTAGAGGAAAAAGAAAAAGACATAAAAGTCACTAAAGGTTTCAGAGTTGTCTTTAGTTGTCATATTAATAACAATAACATTAATAATAACAATACTAATAGTACTAAATTTGCTTATATGCAAACGCTTAATTAAGGTAACAATGTTTTGGTTTCTTGCTTATATCTCGAAAACAGTTACTCCTATCAATTTTTATCTTTTTACTAAAATTCAAGCTGATAAAATTTCCTACAAAATAGTTATTTCCATTTTTCATGTAGGACTAACCATAAGCGAGATATATGATTGAAAATAATTAATATTTAAAAAAAAAGTGCTTTAACAGAAAATGTCTTGTGATTTAAAATACACTTAATTTATTGGGTCCAATACTTTATTAGAAGAAAAAGGAAGTGACATAAAAGTCACTGAAGTCTTCAGAGTCGTTTTTAAATGCTGCAGTTTCGTCTTCGTCTCAAACATTGAAAACCGAATTACATTTTTGTTCAGTAACAGTCACAGTTTTCTTATTGGTTTTTTGCTTATATCTCGAAAACAGTTACTCCTATCAATTTTTATCTTTCTTTCAAAATTAAAGCTGATAAAATTTCCTACAAAATAGTTATTTGCATTTTTCTTGTAGGACCAACCATAAGCGAGTTATAGAGTTGGATATAAATAATATTTAACAAAAATTTGCTTTAAAATAAAATGTTTGAAAAACTGAAATTAAACTAATTTAATTGTGTCTAACACTTTAGTAGAGGAAAAAGAAGAAGACATAAAAGTCACTAGAGGTTTCAAAGTTGTCTTTAATCGTCATATTAATAACAATAACATTAATAATAATAATACTAATAGTACTAAATTTGCTTATATAAAACGCTTAATTAAGGTAACAGTGTTTTGGTTTCTTGCTCATATTTCGAAAACAGTTACTCCTATCAATTTTTATCTTTTTACTAAAATTCAAGCTGATAAAATTTCCTACAAAATAGTTATTTGCATTTTTTATGTAGGACTAACCATAAGCGAGATATACGATTGAAAATAATTAATATTTAAAAAAGAAGTGCTTTAACAGAAAATGTCTTGTGATTTAAAATACACTTAATTTATTAGGTCCAATACTTTATTAAAAAAAAAGGGGGTGACATATAAGTCACTGAAGTCTTCAGAGTCGATTTTAAATGCTGCATTTTCGTCTTCGTCTCAAACATTGAAAACTGAATTACATTTTTGTTCTGAAACGGTAACAGTTTTTACTTTGGTTTTTTGCTTATATCTCGAAAACAGTTACTCCTATCAATTTTTATCTTTCTTTCAAAATTAAAGCTGATAACATATCCTACAAAATAGTTATTTGCATTTTTCTTGTAGGACCAACCATAAGCGAGTTATAAAGTTGGATATAAATAATATTTAACAAAAACTTGCTTAAAAATAAAATGTTTGAAATACTGAAATTAAACTAAATTAATTGTGTCTAACACTTTAGTAGAGAAAAAAGAAAAAGACATAAAAGTCACCAAAGTCTTCAGAATCGTTTTTAGTCGTCATATTAATAACAATAACATTAATAATAATAATACTAATAGTACTAAATCTGCTTATATGCAAGCGCTTTATTAAGGTAACAGTTTTTTGGTTTCTTGCTTATATCTCGAAAACAGTTACTCCTATGAATTTTTGTCTTTCTTTCAAAATTAAAGCTGATAAAATATTCTACAAAATAGTTATTTGCATTTTTCTTGTAGGACCAACCATAAGCGAGTTATAGAGTTGGATATAAATAATATTTAACAAAAATTTGCTTTAAAATAAAATGTTTGAAAAACTGAAATTAAACTAATTTAACTGTGTCTAACACTTTAGTAGAGAAAAAAGGAAAAGACATAAAAGTCACTAAAGGTTTCAGAGTTGTCTTTAGTTGTCATATTAATAACAATAACATTAATAATAATAATACTAATAGTACTAAATTTGCTTATATGCAAACGCTTAATTAAGGTAACAGTGTTTTGGTTTCTTGCTTATATCTCGAAAACAGTTACTCCTATCAATTTTTATCTTTTTACTAAAATTCAAGCTGATAAAATTTCCTACAAAATAGTTATTTGCATTTTTCATGTAGGACTAACCATAAGCGAGATATATGATTGAAAATAATTAATATTTAAAAAAAAAGTGCTTTAACAGAAAATGTCTTGTGATTTAAAATACACTTAATTTATTGGGTCCAATACTTTATTAGAAGAAAAAGGAAGTGACATAAAAGTCACTGAAGTCTTCAGAGTCGTTTTTAAATGCTGCAGTTTCGTCTTCGTCTCAAACATTGAAAACCGAATTACATTTTTGTTCAGTAACAGTCACAGTTTTCTTATTGGTTTTTTGCTTATATCTCGAAAACAGTTACTCCTATCAATTTTTATCTTTTTTTCAAAATTAAAGCTGATAAAATTTCCTACAAAATAGTTATTTGCATTTTTCTTGTAGGACCAACCATAAGCGAGTTATAGAGTTGGATATAAATAATATTTAACAAAAATTTGCTTTAAAATAAAATGTTTGAAAAACTGAAATTAAACTAATTTAATTGTGTCTAACACTTTAGTAGAGGAAAAAGAAGACATAAAAGTCACTAAAGGTTTCAAGGTTGTCTTTAATCGTCATATTAATAACAATAACATTAATAATAATAATACTAATAGTACTAAATTTGCTTATATGCAAACGCTTAATTAAGGTAACAGTGTTTTGGTTTCTTGCTCATATCTCGAAAACAGTTACTCTTATCAATTTTTATCTTTTTACTAAAATTCAAGCTGATAAAATTTCCTACAAAATAGTTATTTGCATTTTTCATGTAGGACTAACCATAAGCGAGATATAAGTTTGAAAATAATTAATATTTAAAAAAAAGTGCTTTAACAGAAAATGTCTTGTGATTTAAAATACACTTAATTTATTAGGTCCAATACTTTATTAGAAGAAAAAGGGGGTGACATATAAGTCACTGAAGTCTTCAGAGTCGATTGTAAATGCTGCATTTTCGTCTTCGTCTCAAACATTGAAAACTGAATTACATTTTTGTTCTGAAACGGTAACAGTTTTCACTTTGGTTTTTTGCTTATATCTCGAAAACAATTACTCCTATCAGTTTTTATTTTTTTTTCAAAATAAAGCTGATAAAATTTTCTACAAAATAGTTATTTGCATTTTTCTTGTAGGACCAACCATAAGCGAGTTATAAAGTTGGATATAAATAATATTTAACATAAACTTGCTTAAAAATTACATGTTTGAAATACTGAAATTAAACTAAATTAATTGTGTCTAACACTTTAGTAGAGAAAAAAGAAAAAGACATAAAAGTCACCAAAGTCTTCAGAATCGTTTTTAGTCGTCATATTAATAACAATAACATTAATAATAATAATACTAATAGTACTAAATTTGCTTACATGCAAACGCTTAATTCAGGTAACAATTTTTTGGTTTCTTGCTTATATCTCGAAAACAGTTTCTTCTATTAATTTTTATCTTTTTGCTAAAATTAAAGCTGATAAAATTTCCTACAAAATAGTTAATTGCATTTTTAATGTAGGACTAACCATAAGCGAGATATAAGTTTGAAAATAATTAAAATTTAAAAAAAAGTGCTTCAACAGAAAATGTCTTGTGATTTAAAATACACTTAATTTATTGGGTCCAATACTTTATTAGAAGAAAAAAGAGGTGACAGAAAGGTCACTGAAGTCTTTAGAGTCGTTTGTAAATGCTGCATTTTCGTCTTCGTCTCAAACATTGAAAACTGAATTACATTTTTGTTCAGCAACTGTTACAGTTTTCTTATTGGTTTTTTGCTTATATCTCGAAAACAGTTACTCCTATCAATTTTTATCTTTCTTTTAAAATTAAAGCTGATAAAGCTTCCTACAAAATAGTTATTTGCATTTTTCTTGTAGGACCAACCATAAGCGAGTTATAGAGTTGGATATAAATAATATTTAACAAAAATTTGCTTTAAATAAAATGTTTGAAAAACCGAAATTAAACTAAATTAATTGAGTCTAACACTTTAGTAGAGAAAAAAGAAAAAGACATAAAAGTCACCAAAGTCTTCAGAATCGTTTTTAGTCGTCATATTAATAACAATAACATTAATAATAATAATACTAATAGTACTAAATCTGCTAATATGCAAGCGCTTTATTAAGGTAACAGTTTTTTGTTTTCTTGCTTATATCTCGAAAACAGTTACTCCTATCAATTTTTATCTTTTTTCAAAGTTAAAGCTGATAAAATTTCCTACAAAATAGTTATTTGCATTTTTCTTGTAGGACCAACCATAAGCGAGTTATAGAGTTGGATATAAATAATATTTAACAAAAATTTGCTTTAAAATAAAATGTTTGAAAAACTGAAATTAAACTAATTTAATTGTGTCTAACACTTTAGTAGAGGAAAAAGAAGACATAAAAGTCACTAAAGGTTTCAAGGTTGTCTTTAATCGTCATATTAATAACAATAACATTAATAATAATAATACTAATAGTACTAAATTTGCTTATATGCAAACGCTTAATTAAGGTAACAGTGTTTTGGTTTCTTGCTCATATCTCGAAAACAGTTACTCCTATCAATTTTTATCTTTTTACTAAAATTCAAGCTGATAAAATTTCCTACAAAATAGTTATTTGCATTTTTCATGTAGGACTAACCATAAGCGAGATATAAGTTTGAAAATAATTAATATTTAAAAAAAAGTGCTTTAACAGAAAATGTCTTGTGATTTAAAATACACTTAATTTATTAGGTCCAATACTTTATTAGAAGAAAAAGGGGGTGACATTTAAGTCACTGAAGTCTTCAGAGTCGATTGTAAATGCTGCATTTTCGTCTTCGTCTCAAACATTGAAAACTGAATTACATTTTTGTTCTGAAACGGTAACAGTTTTCACTTTGGTTTTTTGCTTATATCTCGAAAACAATTACTCCTATCAGTTTTTATTTTTTTACTAAAATTCAAGCTGATAAAATTTCCTACAAAATAGTTATTTGCATTTTTCATGTAGGACTAACCATAAGCGAGATATAAGTTTGAAAATAATTAATATTTAAAAAAAAGTGCTTTAACAGAAAATGTCTTGTGATTTAAAATACACTTAATTTATTAGGTCCAATACTTTATTAGAAGAAAAAGGGGGTGACATATAAGTCACTGAAGTCTTCAGAGTCGATTTTAAATGCTGCATTTTCGTCTTCGTCTCAAACATTGAAAACTGAATTACATTTTTGTTCAGTAACTGTTACAGTTTTCTTATTGGTTTTTTGCTTATATCTCGAAAACAGTTACTCCTATCAATTTTTATCTTTCTTTTAAAATTAAAGCTGATAAAACTTCCTACAAAATAGTTATTTGCATTTTTCTTGTAGGACCAACCATAAGCGAGTTATAAAGTTGGATATAAATAATATTTAACAAAAACTTGCTTAAAAATTAAATGTTTGAAATACTGAAATTAAACTAAATTAATTGTGTCTAACACTTTAGTAGAGAAAAAAGAAAAAGACATAAAAGTCACCAAAGTCTTCAGAATCGTTTTTAGTCGTCATATTAATAACAATAACATTAATAATAATAATACTAATAGTACTAAATTTGCTTACATGCAAACGCTTAATTCAGGTAACAATTTTTTGGTTTCTTGCTTATATCTCGAAAACAGTTACTCCTATCAATTTTTATCTTTTTACTAAAATTAAAGCTGATAAAATTTCCTACAAAATAGTTATTTGCATTTTTCTTGTAGGACCAACCATAAGCGAGTTATAGAGTTGGATATAAATAATATTTAACAAAAATTTGCTTTAAAATAAAATGTTTGAAAAACTGAAATTAAACTAATTTAATTGTGTCTAACACTTTAGTAGAGGAAAAAGAAGAAGACATAAAAGTCACTAAAGGTTTCAAAGTTGTCTTTAATCGTCATATTAATAACAATAACATTAATAATAATAATACTAATTGTACTAAATTTGCTTATATGCAAACGCTTAATTAAGGTAACAGTGTTTTCGTTTCTTGCTCATATCTCGAAAACAGTTACTCCTATCAATTTTTATTTTTTTACTAAAATTCAAGCTGATAAAATTTCCTACAAAATAGTTATTTGCATTTTTTATGTAGGACTAACCATAAGCGAGATATAAGATTGAAAATAATTAATATTTAAAAAAGAAGTGCTTTAACAGAAAATGTCTTGTGATTTAAAATACACTTAATTTATTAGGTCCAATACTTTATTAAAAAAAAAGGGGGTGACATATAAGTCACTGAAGTCTTCAGAGTCGATTTTAAATGCTGCATTTTCGTCTTCGTCTCAAACATTGAAAACTGAATTACATTTTTGTTCAGTAACTGTTACAGTTTTCTTATTGGTTTTTTGCTTATATCTCGAAAACAGTTACTCCTATCAATTTTTATCTTTCTTTTAAAATTAAAGCTGATAAAACTTCCTACAAAATAGTTATTTGCATTTTTCTTGTAGGACCAACCATAAGCGAGTTATAGAGTTGGATATAAATAATATTTAACAAAAATTTGCTTTAAATAAAATGTTTGAAAAACCGAAATTAAACTAAATTAATTGAGTCTAACACTTTAGTAGAGAAAAAAGAAAAAGACATAAAAGTCACCAAAGTCTTCAGAATCGTTTTTAGTCGACATATTAATAACAATAACATTAATAATAATAATACTAATAGTACTAAATCTGCTAATATGCAAGCGCTTTATTAAGGTAACAGTTTTTTGGTTTCTTGCTTATATCTCGAAAACAGTTACTCCTATCAATTTTTATCTTTTTTCAAAATTAAAGCTGATAAAATTTCCTACAAAATAGTTATTTGCATTTTTCTTGTAGGACCAACCATAAGCGAGTTATAGAGTTGGATATAAATAATATTTAACAAAAATTTGCTTTAAAATAAAATGTTTGAAAAACTGAAATTAAACTAATTTAATTGTGTCTAACACTTTAGTAGAGGAAAAAGAAGACATAAAAGTCACTAAAGGTTTCAAGGTTGTCTTTAATCGTCATATTAATAACAATAACATTAATAATAATAATACTAATAGTACTAAATTTGCTTATATGCAAACGCTTAATTAAGGTAACAGTGTTTTGGTTTCTTGCTCATATCTCGAAAACAGTTACTCCTATCAATTTTTATCTTTTTACTAAAATTCAAGCTGATAAAATTTCCTACAAAATAGTTATTTGCATTTTTCATGTAGGACTAACCATAAGCGAGATATAAGTTTGAAAATAATTAATATTTAAAAAAAAGTGCTTTAACAGAAAATGTCTTGTGATTTAAAATACACTTAATTTATTAGGTCCAATACTTTATTAGAAGAAAAAGGGGGTGACATATAAGTCACTGAAGTCTTCAGAGTCGATTGTAAATGCTGCATTTTCGTCTTCGTCTCAAACATTGAAAACTGAATTACATTTTTGTTCTGAAACGGTAACAGTTTTCACTTTGGTTTTTTGCTTATATCTCGAAAACAATTATTCCTATCAGTTTTTATTTTTTTTTCAAAATAAAGCTGATAAAATTTCCTACAAAATAGTTATTTGCATTTTTCTTGTAGGACCAACCATAAGCGAGTTATAAAGTTGGATATAAATAATATTTAACAAAAACTTGCTTAAAAATTAAATGTTTGAAATACTGAAATTAAACTAAATTAATTGTGTCTAACACTTTAGTAGAGAAAAAAGAAAAAGACATAAAAGTCACCAAAGTCTTCAGAATCGTTTTTAGTCGTCATATTAATAACAATAACATTAATAATAATAATATTAATAGTACTAAATTTGCTTACATGCAAACGCTTAATTCAGGTAACAATTTTTTGGTTTCTTGCTTATATCTCGAAAACAGTTACTACTATCAATTTTTATCTTTTTACTAAAATTAAAGCTGATAAAATTTCCTACAAAATAGTTAATTGCATTTTTAATGTAGGACTAACCATAAGCGAGATATAAGTTTGAAAATAATTAAAATTTAAAAAAAAGTGCTTCAACAGAAAATGTCTTGTGATTTAAAATACACTTAATTTATTGGGTCCAATACTTTATTAGAAGAAAAAAGAGGTGACAGAAAGGTCACTGAAGTCTTTAGAGTCGTTTTTAAATGCTGCAGTTTCGTCTTTGTCTCAAACATTGAAAACTGAATTACATTTTTGTTCAGTAACAGTCACAGTTTTCTTATTGGTTTTTTGCTTATATCTCGAAAACAGTTATTCCTATCAATTTTTATCTTTCTGTCAAAATTAAAGCTGATAAAATTTCCTACAAAATAGTTATTTGCATTTTTCTTGTAGGACCAACCATAAGCGAGTTATAGAGTTGGATATAAATAATATTTAACAAAAATTTGCTTTAAAATAAAATGTTTGAAAAACTGAAATTAAACTAATTTAATTGTGTCTAACACTTTAGTAGAGGAAAAAGAAGAAGACATAAAAGTCACTAAAGGTTTCAAAGTTGTCTTTAATCGTCATATTAATAACAATAACATTAATAATAATAATACTAATTGTACTAAATTTGCTTATATGCAAACGCTTAATTAAGGTAACAGTGTTTTGGTTTCTTGCTCATATCTCGAAAACAGTTACTCCTATCAATTTTTATTTTTTTACTAAAATTCAAGCTGATAAACTTTCCTACAAAATAGTTATTTGCATTTTTTATGTAGGACTAACCATAAGCGAGATATAAGATTGAAAATAATTAATATTTAAAAAAGAAGTGCTTTAACAGAAAATGTCTTGTGATTTAAAATACACTTAATTTATTAGGTCCAATACGTTATTTAAAAAAAAGGGGGTGACATATAAGTCACTGAAGTCTTCAGAGTCGATTTTAAATGCTGCATTTTCGTCTTCGTCTCAAACATTGAAAACTGAATTACATTTTTGTTTTGAAACGGTAACAGTTTTTACTTTGGTTTTTTGCTTATATCTCGAAAACAGTTACTCCTATCAATTTTTATCTTTCTTTCAAAATTAAAGCTGATAACATTTCCTACAAAATAGTTATTTGCATTTTTCTTGTAGGACCAACCATAAGCGAGTTATAAAGTTGGATATAAATAATATTTAACAAAAACTTGCTTAAAAATAAAATGTTTGAAATACTGAAATTAAACTAAATTAATTGTGTCTAACACTTTAGTAGAGAAAAAAGAAAAAGACATAAAAGTCACCAAAGTCTTCAGAATTGTTTTTAGTCGTCATATTAATAACAATAACATTAATAATAATAATACTAATAGTACTAAATCTGCTTATATGCAAGCGCTTTATTAAGGTAACAGTTTTTTGGTTTCTTGCTTATATCTCGAAAACAGTTACTCCTATGAATTTTTGTCTTTTTTTCAAAATTAAAGCTGATAAAATTTCCTACAAAATAGTTATTTGCATTTTTCTTGTAGGACCAACCATAAACGAGTTATAGAGTTGGATATAAATAATATTTAACAAAAATTTGCTTTAAAATAAAATGTTTGAAAAACTGAAATTAAACTAATTTAATTGTGTCTAACACTTTAGTAGAGGAAAAAGGAAAAGACATAAAAGTCACTAAAGGTTTCAGAGTTGTCTTTAGTTGTCATATTAATAACAATAACATTAATAATAATAATACTAATAGTACTAAATTTGCTTATATGCAAACGCTTAATTAAGGTAACAGTGTTTTGGTTTCTTGCTTATATCTCGAAAACAATTACTCCTATCAATTTTTATCTTTTTGCTAAAATTCAAGCTGATAAAATTTCCTACAAAATAGTTATTTGCATTTTTCATGTAGGACTAACCATAAGCGAGATATATGATTGAAAATAATTAATATTTAAAAAAAAAGTGCTTTAACAGAAAATGTCTTGTGATTTAAAATACACTTAATTTATTGGGTCCAATACTTTATTAGAAGAAAAAGGAAGTGACATAAAAGTCACTGAAGTCTTCAGAGTCGTTTTTAAATGCTGCAGTTTCGTCTTCGTCTCAAACATTGAAAACTGAATTACATTTTTGTTCAGTAACAGTCACAGTTTTCTTATTGGTTTTTTGCTTATATCTCGAAAACAGTTACTCCTATCAATTTTTATCTTTCTGTCAAAATTAAAGCTGATAAAATTTCCTACAAAATAGTTATTTGCATTTTTCTTGTAGGACCAACCATAAGCGAGTTATAGAGTTGGATATAAATAATATTTAACAAAAATTTGCTTTAAAATAAAATGTTTGAAAAACTGAAATTAAACTAATTTAATTGTGTCTAACACTTTAGTAGAGGAAAAAGAAGAAGACATAAAAGTCACTAAAGGTTTCAAAGTTGTCTTTAATCGTCATATTAATAACAATAACATTAATAATAATAATACTAATTGTACTAAATTTGTTTATATGCAAACGCTTAATTAAGGTAACAGTGTTTTGGTTTCTTGCTCATATCTCGAAAACAGTTACTCCTATCAATTTTTATTTTTTTACTAAAATTCAAGCTGATAAAATTTCCTACAAAATAGTTATTTGCATTTTTTATGTAGGACTAACCATAAGCGAGATATAAGATTGAAAATAATTAATATTTAAAAAAGAAGTGCTTTAACAGAAAATGTCTTGTGATTTAAAATACACTTAATTTATTAGGTCCAATACTTTATTAAAAAAAAAAGGGGGTGACATATAAGTCACTGAAGTCTTCAGAGTCGATTTTAAATGCTGCATTTTCGTCTTCGTCTCAAACATTGAAAACTGAATTACATTTTTGTTCTGAAACGGTAACAGTTTTTACTTTGGTTTTTTGCTTATATCTCGAAAACAGTTACTCCTATCAATTTTTATCTTTCTTTCAAAATTAAAGCTGATAACATTTCCTACAAAATAGTTATTTGCATTTTTCTTGTAGGACCAACCATAAGCGAGTTATAAAGTTGGATATAAATAATATTTAACAAAAACTTGCTTAAAAATAAAATGTTTGAAATACTGAAATTAAACTAAATTAATTGTGTCTAACACTTTAGTAGAGAAAAAAGAAAAAGACATAAAAGTCACCAAAGTCTTCAGAATCGTTTTTAGTCGTCATATTAATAACAATAACATTAATAATAATAATACTAATAGTACTAAATCTGCTTATATGCAAGCGCTTTATTAAGGTAACAGTTTTTTGGTTTCTTGCTTATATCTCGAAAACAGTTACTCCTATGAATTTTTGTCTTTTTTTCAAAATTAAAGCTGATAAAATTTCCTACAAAATAGTTATTTACATTTTTCTTGTAGGACCAACCATAAGCGAGTTATAGAGTTGGATATAAATAATATTTAACAAAAATTTGCTTTAAAATAAAATGTTTGAAAAACTGAAATTAAACTAATTTAACTGTGTCTAACACTTTAGTAGAGGAAAAAGAAGAAGACATAAAAGTCACTAAAGATTTCAAAGTTGTCTTTAATCGTCATATTAATAACAATAACATTAATAATAATAATACTAATAGTACTAAATTTGCTTATATGCAAACGCTTAATTAAGGTAACAGTGTTTTGGTTTCTTGCTCATATCTCGAAAACAATTACTCCTATCAACTTTTATTTTTTTACTAAAATTCAAGCTGATAAAATTTCCTACAAAATAATTATTTGCATTTTTTATGTAGGACTAACCATAAGCGAGATATAAGATTGAAAATAATTAATATTTAAAAAAGAAGTGCTTTAACAGAAAATGTCTTGTGATTTAAAATACACTTAATTTATTAGGTCCAATACTTTATTAGAAAAAAAGGGGGTGACATATAAGTCACTGAAGTCTTCAGAGTCGATTTTAAATGCTGCATTTTCGTCTTCGTCTCAAACATTGAAAACTGAATTACATTTTTGTTCTGAAACGGTAACAGTTTTTACTTTCGTTTTTTGCTTATATCTCGAAAACAGTTACTCCTATCAATTTTTATCTTTTTACTAAAATTCAAGCTGATAAAATTTCCTACAAAATAGTTATTTGCATTTTTCATGTAGGACTAACCATAAGCGAGATATATGATTGAAAATAATTAATATTTAAAAAAAAAGTGCTTTAACAGAAAATGTCTTGTGATTTAAAATACACTTAATTTATTGGGTCCAATACTTTATTAGAAGAAAAAGGAAGTGACATAAAAGTCACTGAAGTCTTCAGAGTCGTTTTTAAATGCTGCAGTTTCGTCTTCGTCTCAAACATTGAAAACTGAATTACATTTTTGTTCAGTAACAGTCACAGTTTTCTTATTGGTTTTTTGCTTATATCTCGAAAACAGTTACTCCTATCAATTTTTATCTTTCTGTCAAAATTAAAGCTGATAAAATTTCCTACAAAATAGTTATTTGCATTTTTCTTGTAGGACCAACCATAAGCGAGTTATAGAGTTGGATATAAATAATATTTAACAAAAACTTGCTTAAAAATAAAATGTTTGAAATACTGAAATTAAACTAAATTAATTGTGTCTAACACTTTAGTAGAGAAAAAAGAAAAAGACATTAAAGTCACCAAAGTCTTCAGAATCGTTTTTAGTCGTCATATTAATAACAATAACATTAATAATAATAATACTAATAGTACTAAATCTGCTTATATGCAAGCGCTTTATTAAGGTAACAGTTTTTTGGTTTCTTGCTTATATCTCGAAAACAGTTACTCCTATGAATTTTTGTCTTTCTTTCAAAATTAAAGCTGATAAAATATTCTACAGAATAGTTATTTGCATTTTTCTTGTAGGACCAACCATAAGCGAGTTATAGAGTTGGATATAAATAATATTTAACAAAAATTTGCTTTAAAATAAAATGTTTGAAAAACTGAAATTAAACTAATTTAACTGTGTCTAACACTTTAGTAGAGAAAAAAGGAAAAGACATAAAAGTCACTAAAGGTTTCAGAGTTGTCTTTAGTTGTCATATTAATAACAATAACATTAATAATAATAATACTAATAGTACTAAATTTGCTTATATGCAAACGCTTAATTAAGGTAACAGTGTTTTGGTTTCTTGCTTATATCTCGAAAACAGTTACTCCTATCAATTTTTATCTTTTTACTAAAATTCAAGCTGATAAAATTTCCTACAAAATAGTTATTTGCATTTTTCATGTAGGACTAACCATAAGCGAGATATATGATTGAAAATAATTAATATTTAAAAAAAAAGTGCTTTAACAGAAAATGTCTTGTGATTTAAAATACACTTAATTTATTGGGTCCAATACTTTATTAGAAGAAAAAGAAAGTGACATAAAAGTCACTGAAGTCTTCAGAGTCGTTTTTAAATGCTGCAGTTTCGTCTTCGTCTCAAACATTGAAAACCGAATTACATTTTTGTTCAGTAACAGTCACAGTTTTCTTATTGGTTTTTTGCTTATATCTCGAAAACAGTTACTCCTATCAATTTTTATCTTTCTTTCAAAATTAAAGCTGATAAAATTTCCTACAAAATAGTTATTTGCATTTTTCTTGTAGGACCAACCATAAGCGAGTTATAGAGTTGGATATAAATAATATTTAACAAAAATTTGCTTTAAAATAAAATGTTTGAAAAACTGAAATTAAACTAATTTAATTGTGTCTAACACTTTAGTAGAGGAAAAAGAAGAAGACATAAAAATCACTAAAGGTTTCAAAGTAGTCTTTAATCGTCATATTAATAACAATAACATTAATAATAATAATATTAATAGTACTAAATTTGCTTATATGCAAACGCTTAATTAAGGTAACAGTGTTTTGGTTTCTTGCTCATATCTCGAAAACAGTTACTCCTATCAATTTTTATCTTTTTACTAAAATTCAAGCTGATAAAATTTCCTACAAAATAGTTATTTGCATTTTTTATGTAGGACTAACCATAAGCCAGATATAAGATTGAAAATAATTAATATTTAAAAAAGAAGTGCTTTAACAGAAAATGTCTTGTGATTTAAAATACACTTAATTTATTAGGTCCAATACTTTATTAGAAAAAAAAGGGGGTGACATATAAGTCACTGAAATCTTCAGAGTCGATTTTAAATGCTGCATTTTCGTCTTCGTCTCAAACATTGAAAACTGAATTACATTTTTGTTCTGAAACGGTAACAGTTTTTACTTTGGTTTTTTGCTTATATCTCGAAAACAGTTACTCCTATCAATTTTTATCTTTCTTTCAAAATTAAAGCTGATAACATTTCCTACAAAATAGTTATTTGCATTTTTCTTGTAGGACCAACCATAAGCGAGTTATAAAGTTGGATATAAATAATATTTAACAAAAACTTGCTTAAAAATAAAATGTTTGGAATACTGAAATTAAACTAAATTAATTGTGTCTAACACTTTAGTAGAGAAAAAAGAAAAAGACATAAAAGTCACCAAAGTCTTCAGAATCGTTTTTAGTCGTCATATTAATAACAATAACATTAATAATAATAATACTAACAGTACTAAATCTGCTTATATGCATGCGCTTTATTAAGGTAACAGTTTTTTGGTTTCTTGCTTATATCTCGAAAACAGTTACTCCTATGAATTTTTGTCTTTCTTTCAAAATTAAAGCTGATAAAATATTCTACAAAATAGTTATTTGCATTTTTCTTGTAGGACCAACCATAAGCGAGTTATAGAGTTGGATATAAATAATATTTAACAAAAATTTGCTTTAAAATAAAATGTTTGAAAAACTGAAATTAAACTAATTTAACTGTGTCTAACACTTTAGTAGAGGAAAAAGGAAAAAACATAAAAGTCACTAAAGGTTTCAGAGTTGTCTTTAGTTGTCATATTAATAACAATAACATTAATAATAATAATACTAATAGTACTAAATTTGCTTATATGCAAACGCTTAATTAAGGTAACAGTGTTTTGGTTTCTTGCTTATATCTCGAAAACAGTTACTCCTATCAATTTTTATCTTTTTAGTAAAATTCAAGCTGATAAAATTTCCTACAAAATAGTTATTTGCATTTTTCATGTAGGACTAACCATAAGCGAGATATAAGTTTGAAAATAATTAATATTTAAAAAAAAAATGCTTTAACAGAAAATGTCTTGTGATTTAAAATACACTTAATTTATTAGGTCCAATACTTTATTAGAAGAAAAAGGGGGTGACATATAAGTCACTGAAGTCTTCAGAGTCGATTGTAAATGCTGCATTTTCGTCTTCGTCTCAAACATTGAAAACTGAATTATATTTTTGTTCTGAAACGGTAACAGTTTTCACTTTGGTTTTTTGCTTATATCTCGAAAACAATTACTCCTATCAGTTTTTATTTTTTTTTAAAAATAAAGCTGATAAAATTTCCTACAAAATAGTTATTTGCATTTTTCTTGTAGGACCAACCATAAGCGAGTTATAAAGTTGGATATAAATAATATTTAACAAAAACTTGCTTAAAAATTAAATGTTTGAAATACTGAAATTAAACTAAATTAATTGTGTCTAACACTTAATAATAATAATACTAATAATAATACTATTAGTATTATTATTATTAATGTTATTGTTATTAATATGACGACTAAAAACGATTCTGAAGACTTTGGTAACTTTTATGTCTTTTTCTTTTTTCTCTACTAAAGTGTTAGACACAATTAATTTAGTTTAATTTCAGTATTTCAAACATTTAATTTTTAAGCAAGTTTTTGTTAAATATTATTTATATTCAACTTTATAACTCGCTGATGGTTGGTCCTACAAGAAAAATGCAAATAACTATTTTGTAGGAAATTTTATCAGCTTTATTTTGAAAAAAAGATAATAACTGATAGGAGTAATTGTTTTCGAGATATAAGCAAAAAACCAAAGTGAAAACTGTTACCGTTTCAGAACAAAAATGTAATTCAGTTTTCAATGTTTGAGACGAAGACGAAAATGCAGCATTTACAATCGACTCTGAAGACTTCAGTGACTTATATGTCACCCCCTTTTTCTTCTAATAAAGTATTGGACCTAATAAATTAAGTGTATTTTAAATCACAAGACATTTTCTGTTAAAGCAATTTTTTTTAAATATTAATTATTTTCAAACTTATATCTCGCTTATGGTTAGTCCTACATGAAAAATGCAAATAACTATTTTGTAGGAAATTTTATCAGCTTGAATTTTAGTAAAAAGATAAAAATTGATAGGAGTAACTGTTTTCGAGATATAAGCAAGAAACCAAAACACTGTTACCTTAATTAAGCGTTTGCATATAAGCAAATTTAGTACTATTAGTATTATTATTATTAATGTTATTGTTATTAATATGACAACTAAAGACAACTCTAAAACCTTTAGTGACTTTTATGTCTTTTCCTTTTTCCTCTACTAAAGTGTTAGACACAGTTAAATTAGTTTAATTTCAGTTTTTCAAACATTTTATTTTAAAGCAAATTTTTGTTATATATTATTTATATCCAACTCTATAACTCGCTTATGGTTGGTCCTTCAAGAAAAATGCAAATAACTATTTTATAGAATATTTTATCAGCTTTAATTTTGAAAGAAAGACAAAAATTCATAGGAGTAACTGTTTTCGAGATATAAGCAAGAAACCAAAAAACTGTTACCTTAATAAAGCGCTTGCATATAAGCAGATTTAGTGCTGTTAGTATTATTATTATTAATGTTATTGTTATTAATATGACGACTAAAAACGATTCTGAAGACTTTGGTGACTTTTATGTCTTTTTCTTTTTTCTCTAATAAAGTGTTAGACACAATTAATTTAGTTTAATTTCAGTATTTCAAACATTTTATTTTTAAGCAAGTTTTTGTTAAATATTATTTATATCCAACTTTATAACTCGCTTATGGTTGGTCCTACAAGAAAAATGCAAATAACTATTTTGTAGGAAATGTTATCAGCTTTAATTTTGAAAAAAAGATAAAAATTGATAGGAGTAACTGTTTTCGAGATATAAGCAAAAAACCAAAGTAAAAACTGTTACCGTTTCAGAACAAAAATGTAATTTAGTTTTCAATGTTTGAGACGAAGACGAAAATGCAGCATTTAAAATCGACTCTGAAGACTTCAGTGACTTATATGTCACCCCCTTTTTTTTCTAATAAAGTATTGGACCTAATAAATTAAGTGTATTTTAAATCACAAGACATTTTCTGTTAAAGCACTTCTTTTTTAAATATTAATTATTTTCAATCTTATATCTCGCTTATGGTTTGTCCTACATAAAAAATGCAAATAACTATTTTGTAGGAAATTTTATCAGCTTGAATTTTAGTAAAAAGATAAAAATTGATAGGAGTAACTGTTTTCGAGATATGAGCAAGAAACCAAAACACTGTTACCTTAATTAAGCGTTTGCATATAAGCAAATTTAGTACTATTAGTATTATTATTATTAATGTTATTGTTATTAATATGACGATTAAAGACAACTTTGAAACCTTTAGTGACTTTTATGTCGTCTTCTTTTTCCTCTACTAAAGTGTTAGACACAATTAAATTAGTTTAATTTCAGTTTTTCAAACATTTTATTTTAAAGCAAATTTTTGTTAAATATTATTTATATCCAACTCTATAACTCGCTTATGGTTGGTCCTACAAGAAAAATGCAAATAACTATTTTGTAGGAAATTTTATCAGCTTTAATTTTGAAAGAAAGATAAAAATTGATAGGAGTAACTGTTTTCGAGATATAAGCAAAAAACCAATAAGAAAACTGTGACTGTTACTGAACAAAAATGTAATTCGGTTTTCAATGTTTGAGACGAAGACGAAACTGCAGCATTTAAAAACGACTCTGAAGACTTCAGTGACTTTTATGTCACTTCCTTTTTCTTCTAATAAAGTATTGGACCCAATAAATTAAGTGTATTTTAAATCACAAGACATTTTCTGTTAAAGCACTTCTTTTTTAAATATTAATTATTTTCAATCTTATATCTCGCTTATGGTTAGTCCTACATAAAAAATGCAAATAACTATTTTGTAGGAAATTTTATCAGCTTGAATTTTAGTAAAAAGATAAAAATTGATAGGAGTAACTGTTTTCGAGATATAAGCAAGAAACCAAAACACTGTTACCTTAATTAAGCGTTTGCATATAAGCAAATTTAGTACTATTAGTATTATTATTATTAATGTTATTGTTATTAATATGACAACTAAAGACAACTCTGAAACCTTTAGTGACTTTTATGTCTTTTCCTTTTTTCTCTACTAAAGTGTTAGACACAGTTAAATTAGTTTAATTTCAGTTTTTCAAACATTTTATTTTAAAGCAAATTTTTGTTAAATATTATTTATATCCAACTCTATAACTCGCTTATGGTTGGTCCTACAAGAAAAATGCAAATAACTATTTTGTAGAATATTTTATCAGCTTTAATTTTGAAAGAAAGACAAAAATTCATAGGAGTAACTGTTTTCGAGATATAAGCAAGAAACCAAAAAACTGTTACCTTAATAAAGCGCTTGCATATAAGCAGATTTAGTACTATTAGTATTATTATTATTAATGTTATTGTTATTAATATGACGACTAAAAACGATTCTGAAGACTTTGGTGACTTTTATGTCTTTTTCTATTTTCTCTACTAAAGTGTTAGACACAATTAATTTAGTTTAATTTCAGTATTTCAAACATTTTATTTTTAAGCAAGTTTTTGTTAAATATTATTTATATCCAACTTTATAACTCGCTTATGGTTGGTCCTACAAGAAAAATGCAAATAACTATTTTGTAGGAAATGTTATCAGCTTTAACTTTGAAAGAAAGATAAAAATTGATAGGAGTAACTGTTTTCGAGATATGAGCAAGAAACCAAAACACTGTTACCTTAATTAAGCGTTTGCATATAAGCAAATTTAGTACTATTAGTATTATTATTATTAATGTTATTGTTATTAATATGACGATTAAAGACAACTTTGAAACCTTTAGTGACTTTTATGTCTTCTTCTTTTTCCTCTACTAAAGTGTTAGACACAATTAAATTAGTTTAATTTCAGTTTTTCAAACATTTTATTTTAAAGCAAATTTTTGTTAAAGGTTATTTATATCTAACTCTTTAACTCGCTTACGGTAGGTCCTACAAAAGAAATGCATGTAACTATTTTGTAGGAAATTTTATCAGCTTTAATTTTGAAAGAAAGATAAAAATTGATAAGAGTAAATGTTTTCGAGATATAAGCAAAAAACCAAAGTGAAAACTATTACAGTTACTGAACAAAAATGTAATTCAGTTTTCAATGTTTGAGACGAAGACGAAACTGCAGCATTTAAAAACGACTCTGAAGACTTCAGTGACTTTTATGTCACTTCCTTTTTCTTCTAATAATGTATTGGACCCAATAAATTAAGTGTATTTTAAATCACAAGACATTTTCTGTTAAAGCACTTCTTTTTTAAATATTAATTATTTTCAATCTTATATCTCGCTTATGGTTTGTCCTACATAAAAAATGCAAATAACTATTTTGTAGGAAATTTTATCAGCTTGAATTTTAGTAAAAAGATAAAAATTGATAGGAGTAACTGTTTTCGAGATATGAGCAAGAAACCAAAACACTGCTACCTTAATTAAGCGTTTGCATATAAGCAAATTTAGTACTATTAGTATTATTATTATTAATGTTATTGTTATTAATATGACGATTAAAGACAACTTTGAAACCTTTAGTGACTTTTATGTCGTCTTCTTTTTCCTCTACTAAAGTGTTAGACACAATTAAATTAGTTTAATTTCAGTTTTTCAAACATTTTATTTTAAAGCAAATTTTTGTTAAATATTATTTATATCCAACTCTATAACTCGCTTATGGTTGGTCCTACAAGAAAAATGCAAATAACTATTTTGTAGGAAATTTTATCAGCTTGAATTTTAGTAAAAAGATAAAAATTGATAGGAGTAACTGTTTTCGAGATATAAGCAAGAAACCAAAACACTGTTACCTTAATTAAGCGTTTGCATATAAGCAAATTTAGTACTATTAGTATTATTATTATTAATGTTATTGTTATTAATATGACAACTAAAGACAACTCTGAAACCTTTAGTGACTTTTATGTCTTTTCCTTTTTTCTCTACTAAAGTGTTAGACACAGTTAAATTAGTTTAATTTCAGTTTTTCAAACATTTTATTTTAAAGCAAATTTTTGTTAAATATTATTTATATCCAACTCTATAACTCGCTTATTGTTGGTCCTACAAGAAAAATGCAAATATTTATTTTGTTGGAAATTTTATCAGCTTTAATTTTGACAGAAAGATAAAAATTGATAGGAGTAACTGTTTTCGAGATATAAGCAAAAAACCAATAAGAAAACTGTGACTGTTACTGAACAAAAATGTAATTCAGTTTTCAATGTTTGAGACGAAGACGAAACTGCAGCATTTAAAAACGACTCTGAAGACTTCAGTGACTTTTATGTCACTTCCTTTTTCTTCTAATAATGTATTGGACCCAATAAATTAAGTGTATTTTAAATCACAAGACATTTTCTGTTAAAGCACTTTTTTTTTAAATATTAATTATTTTCAATCATATATCTCGCTTATGGTTAGTCCCACAAGAAAAATGCAAATAACTATTTTGTAGGAAATGTTATCAGCTTTAATTTTGAAAGAAAGATAAAAATTGATAGGAGTAACTGTTTTCGAGATATGAGCAAGAAACCTAAACACTGTTACCTTAATTAAGCGTTTGCATATAAGCAAATTTAGTACTATTAGTATTATTATTATTAATGTTATTGTTATTAATATGACGATTAAAGGCAACTTTGAAACCTTTAGTGACTTTTATGTCTTCTTCTTTTTCCTCTACTAAAGTGTTAGACACAATTAAATTAGTTTAATTTCAGTTTTTCAAACATTTTATTTTAAAGCAAATTTTTGTTAAATATTATTTATATCCAACTCTATAACTCGCTTATGGTTGGTCCTACAAGAAAAATGCAAATATTTATTTTGTAGGAAATTTTATCAGCTTTAATTTTGACAGAAAGATAAAAATTGATAGGAGTAACTGTTTTCGAGATATAAGCAAAAAACCAAAGTAAAAACTGTTACCGTTTCAGAACAAAAATGTAATTTAGTTTTCAATGTTTGAGACGAAGACGAAAATGCAGCATTTAAAATCGACTCTGAAGACTTCAGTGACTTATATGTCACCCCCTTTTTTTTCTAATAAAGTATTGGACCTAATAAATTAAGTGTATTTTAAATCACAAGACATTTTCTGTTAAAGCACTTCTTTTTTAAATATTAATTATTTTCAATCTTATATCTCGCTTATGGTTTGTCCTACATAAAAAATGCAAATAACTATTTTGTAGGAAATTTTATCAGCTTGAATTTTAGTAAAAAGATAAAAATTGATAGGAGTAACTGTTTTCGAGATATGAGCAAGAAACCAAAACACTGCTACCTTAATTAAGCGTTTGCATATAAGCAAATTTAGTACTATTAGTATTATTATTATTAATGTTATTGTTATTAATATGACGATTAAAGACAACTTTGAAACCTTTAGTGACTTTTATGTCGTCTTCTTTTTCCTCTACTAAAGTGTTAGACACAATTAAATTAGTTTAATTTCAGTTTTTCAAACATTTTATTTTAAAGCAAATTTTTGTTAAATATTATTTATATCCAACTCTATAACTCGCTTATGGTTGGTCCTACAAGAAAAATGCAAATAACTATTTTGTAGGAAATTTTATCAGCTTTAATTTTGAAAGAAAGATAAAAATTGATAGGAGTAACTGTTTTCGAGATATAAGCAAAAAACCAATAAGAAAACTGTGACTGTTACTGAACAAAAATGTAATTCGGTTTTCAATGTTTGAGACGAAGACGAAACTGCAGCATTTAAAAACGACTCTGAAGACTTCAGTGACTTTTATGTCACTTCCTTTTTCTTCTAATAAAGTATTGGACCCAATAAATTAAGTGTATTTTAAATCACAAGACATTTTCTGTTAAAGCACTTCTTTTTTAAATATTAATTATTTTCAATCTTATATCTCGCTTATGGTTAGTCCTACCTAAAAAATGCAAATAACTATTTTGTAGGAAATTTTATCAGCTTGAATTTTAGTAAAAAGATAAAAATTGATAGGAGTAACTGTTTTCGAGATATAAGCAAGAAACCAAAACACTGTTACCTTAATTAAGCGTTTGCATATAAGCAAATTTAGTACTATTAGTATTATTATTATTAATGTTATTGTTATTAATATGACAACTAAAGACAACTCTGAAACCTTTAGTGACTTTTATGTCTTTTCCTTTTTTCTCTACTAAAGTGTTAGACACAGTTAAATTAGTTTAATTTCAGTTTTTCAAACATTTTATTTTAAAGCAAATTTTTGTTAAATATTATTTATATCCAACTCTATAACTCGCTTATGGTTGGTCCTACAAGAAAAATGCAAATAACTATTTTGTAGAATATTTTATCAGCTTTAATTTTGAAAGAAAGACAAAAATTCATAGGAGTAACTGTTTTCGAGATATAAGCAAGAAACCAAAAAACTGTTACCTTAATAAAGCGCTTGCATATAAGCAGATTTAGTACTATTAGTATTATTATTATTAATGTTATTGTTTTTAATATGACGACTAAAAACGATTCTGAAGACTTTGGTGACTTTTATGTCTTTTTCTACTTTCTCTACTAAAGTGTTAGACACAATTAATTTAGTTTAATTTCAGTATTTCAAACATTTTATTTTTAAGCAAGTTTTTGTTAAATATTATTTATATCCAACTTTATAACTCGCTTATGGTTGGTCCTACAAGAAAAATGCAAATAACTATTTTGTAGGAAATGTTATCAGCTTTAACTTTGAAAGAAAGATAAAAATTGATAGGAGTAACTGTTTTCGAGATATGAGCAAGAAACCAAAACACTGTTACCTTAATTAAGCGTTTGCATATAAGCAAATTTAGTACTATTAGTATTATTATTATTAATGTTATTGTTATTAATATGACGATTAAAGACAACTTTGAAACCTTTAGTGACTTTTATGTCTTCTTCTTTTTCCTCTACTAAAGTGTTAGACACAATTAAATTAGTTTAATTTCAGTTTTTCAAACATTTTATTTTAAAGCAAATTTTTGTTAAATATTATTTATATCCAACTCTATAACTCGCTTATTGTTGGTCCTACAAGAAAAATGCAAATATTTATTTTGTTGGAAATTTTATCAGCTTTAATTTTGACAGAAAGATAAAAATTGATAGGAGTAACTGTTTTCGAGATATAAGCAAAAAACCAATAAGAAAACTGTGACTGTTACTGAACAAAAATGTAATTCAGTTTTCAATGTTTGAGACGAAGACGAAACTGCAGCATTTAAAAACGACTCTGAAGACTTCAGTGACTTTTATGTCACTTCCTTTTTCTTCTAATAATGTATTGGACCCAATAAATTAAGTGTATTTTAAATCACAAGACATTTTCTGTTAAAGCACTTTTTTTTTAAATATTAATTATTTTCAATCATATATCTCGCTTATGGTTAGTCCCACAAGAAAAATGCAAATAACTATTTTGTAGGAAATGTTATCAGCTTTAATTTTGAAAGAAAGATAAAAATTGATAGGAGTAACTGTTTTCGAGATATGAGCAAGAAACCTAAACACTGTTACCTTAATTAAGCGTTTGCATATAAGCAAATTTAGTACTATTAGTATTATTATTATTAATGTTATTGTTATTAATATGACGATTAAAGGCAACTTTGAAACCTTTAGTGACTTTTATGTCTTCTTCTTTTTCCTCTACTAAAGTGTTAGACACAATTAAATTAGTTTAATTTCAGTTTTTCAAACATTTTATTTTAAAGCAAATTTTTGTTAAATATTAGTTATATCCAACTCTATAACTCGCTTATGGTTGGTCCTACAAGAAAAATGCAAATATTTATTTTGTAGGAAATTTTATCAGCTTTAATTTTGACAGAAAGATAAAAATTGATAGGAGTAACTGTTTTCGAGATATAAGCAAAAAACCAATAAGAAAACTGTGACTGTTACTGAACAAAAATGTAATTCAGTTTTCAATGTTTGAGACGAAGACGAAACTGCAGCATTTAAAAACGACTCTGAAGACTTCAGTGACTTTTATGTCACTTCCTTTTTCTTCTAATAAAGTATTGGACCCAATAAATTAAGTGTATTTTAAATCACAAGACATTTTCTGTTAAAGCACTTTTTTTTTAAATATTAATTATTTTCAATCATATATCTCGCTTATGGTTAGTTCTACATGAAAAATGCAAATAACTATTTTATAGGAAATTTTATCAGCTTGAATTTTAGTAAAAAGATAAAAATTGATAGGAGTAACTGTTTTTGATTTATAAGCAAGAAACCAAAACACTGTTACCTTAATTAAGCGTTTGCATATAAGCAAATTTAGTACTATTAGTATTATTATTATTAATGTTATTGTTATTAATATGACAACTAAAGACAACTCTGAAACCTTTAGTGACTTTTATGTCTTTTCCTTTTTCCTCTACTAAAGTGTTAGACACAATTAAATTAGTTTAATTTCAGTTTTTCAAACATTTTATTTTAAAGCAAATTTTTGTTAAAAAGAATTTATATCCAACTCTATAACTCGCTTATGGTTGGTCCTACAAGAAAAATGCAATTAACTATTTTGTAAGAAATTTTATCAGCTTTAATTTTGAAAAAAAGACAAAAATTCATAGGAGTAACTGTTTTCGAGATATCAGCAAGAAACCAAAAAACTGTTACCTTAATAAAGCGCTTGCATATAAGCAGATTTAGTACTATTAGTATTATTATTATTAATGTTATTGATATTAATATGACGACTAAAAACGATTTTGAAGACTTTGGTGACTTTTATGTCTTTTTCTTTTTTCTCTACTAAAGTGTTAGACACAATTAATTTAGTTTAATTTCAGTATTTCAAACATTTTATTTTTAAGCAAGTTTTTGTAAAATATTATTTATATCCAACTTTATAACTCGCTTATGGTTGGTCCCACAAGAAAAATGCAAATAACTATTTTGTAGGAAATGTTATCAGCTTTAATTTTGAAAGAAAGATAAAAATTGATAGGAGTAACTGTTTTCGAGATATGAGCAAGAAACCAAAACACTGTTACCTTAATTAAGCGTTTGCATATAAGCAAATTTAGTACTATTAGTATTATTATTATTAATGTTATTGATATTAATATGACGATTAAAGACAACTTTGAAACCTTTAGTGACTTTTATGTCTTCTTCTTTTTCCTCTACTAAAGTGTTAGACACAATTAAATTAGTTTAATTTCAGTTTTTCAAACATTTTATTTTAAAGCAAATTTTTGTTAAATATTATTTATATCCAACTCTATAACTCGCTTATGGTTGGTCCTACAAAAAAAGTGCAAATATTAATTTTGTAGGAAATTTTATCAGCTTTAATTTTGACAGAAAGATAAAAATTGATAGGAGTAACTGTTTTCGAGATATAAGCAAAAAACCAATAAGAAAACTGTGACTGTTACTGAACAAAAATGTAATTCAGTTTTCAATGTTTGAGACGAAGACGAAACTGCAGCATTTAAAAACGACTCTGAAAACTTCAGTGACTTTTATGTCACTTCCTTTTTCTTCTAATAAAGTATTGGACCCAATAAATTAAGTGTATTTTAAATCACAAGACATTTTCTGTTAAAGCACTTTTTTTTTAAATATTAATTATTTTCAATCATATATCTCGCTTATGGTTAGTCCTACATAAAAAATGCAAATAACTATTTTATAGGAAATTTTATCAGCTTGAATTTTAGTAAAAAGATAAAAATTGATAGGAGTAACTGTTTTCGAGATATAAGCAAGAAACCAAAACACTGTTACCTTAATTAAGCGTTTGCATATAAGCAAATTTAGTACTATTAGTATTATTATTATTAATGTTATTGTTATTAATATGACAACTAAAGACAACTCTGAAACCTTTAGTGACTTTTATGTCTTTTCCTTTTTCCTCTACTAAAGTGTTAGACACAATTAAATTAGTTTAATTTCAGTTTTTCAAACATTTTATTTTAAAGCAAATTTTTGTTAAAAATTATTTATATCCAACTCTATAACTCGTTTATGGTTGGTCCTACAAGAAAAATGCAAATAACTATTTTGTAGGAAATTTTATCAGCTTTAATTTTGAAAAAAAGACAAAAATTCATAGGAGTAACTGTTTTCGAGATATAAGCAAGAAACCAAAAAACTGTTACCTTAATAAAGCGTTTGCATATAAGCAGATTTAGTACTATTAGTATTATTATTATTAATGTTATTGTTATTAATATGACGACTAAAAACGATTCTGAAGACTTTGGTGACTTTTATGTCTTTTTCTTTTTTCTCTACTAAAGTGTTAGACACAATTAATTTAGTTTAATTTCAGTATTTCAAACATTTTATTTTTAAGCAAGTTTTTGTTAAATATTATTTATATCCAACTTTATAACTCGCTTATGGTTGGTCCTACAAGAAAAATGCAAATAACTATTTTGTAGGAAATGTTATCAGCTTTAATTTTGAAAGAAAGATAAAAATTGATAGGAGTAACTGTTTTCGAGATATAAGCAAAAAACCAATGTAAAAACTGTTACCGTTTCAGAACAAAAATGTAATTCAGTTTTCAATGTTTGAGATGAAGACGAAAATGCAGCATTTAAAATCGACTCTGAAAACTTCACTGACTTATATGTCACCCCCTTTTTTTTTTAATAAAGTATTGGACCTAATAAATTAAGTGTAATTTAAATCACAAGACATTTTCTGTTAAAGCACTTTTTTTTTAAATATTAATTATTTTCAATCATATATCTCGCTTATGGTTAGTCCTACATAAAAAATGCAAATAACTATTTTATAGGAAATTTTATCAGCTTGAATTTTAGTAAAAAGATAAAAATTGATAGGAGTAACTGTTTTCGAGATATAAGCAAGAAACCAAAACACTGTTACCTTAATTAAGCGTTTGCATATAAGCAAATTTAGTACTATTAGTATTATTATTATTAATGTTATTGTTATTAATATGACAACTAAAGACAACTCTGAAACCTTTAGTGACTTTTATGTCTTTTCCTTTTTCCTCTACTAAAGTGTTAGACACAATTAAATTAGTTTAATTTCAGTTTTTCAAACATTTTATTTTAAAGCAAATTTTTGTTAAAAATTATTTATATCCAACTCTATAACTCGTTTATGGTTGGTCCTACAAGAAAAATGCAAATAACTATTTTGTAGGAAATTTTATCAGCTTTAATTTTGAAAAAAAGACAAAAATTCATAGGAGTAACTGTTTTCGAGATATAAGCAAGAAACCAAAAAACTGTTACCTTAATAAAGCGTTTGCATATAAGCAGATTTAGTACTATTAGTATTATTATTATTAATGTTATTGTTATTAATATGACGACTAAAAACGATTCTGAAGACTTTGGTGACTTTTATGTCTTTTTCTTTTTTCTCTACTAAAGTGTTAGACACAATTAATTTAGTTTAATTTCAGTATTTCAAACATTTTATTTTTAAGCAAGTTTTTGTTAAATATTATTTATATCCAACTTTATAACTCGCTTATGGTTGGTCCTACAAGAAAAATGCAAATAACTATTTTGTAGGAAATGTTATCAGCTTTAATTTTGAAAGAAAGATAAAAATTGATAGGAGTAACTGTTTTCGAGATATAAGCAAAAAACCAATGTAAAAACTGTTACCGTTTCAGAACAAAAATGTAATTCAGTTTTCAATGTTTGAGATGAAGACGAAAATGCAGCATTTAAAATCGACTCTGAAAACTTCACTGACTTATATGTCACCCCCTTTTTTTTTTAATAAAGTATTGGACCTAATAAATTAAGTGTAATTTAAATCACAAGACATTTTCTGTTAAAGCACTTCTTTTTTAAATATTAATTATTTTCAATCTTATATCTCGCTTATGGTTAGTCCTACATAAAAAATGCAAATAATTATTTTGTAGGAAATTTTATCAGCTTGAATTTTAGTAAAAAGATAAAAGTTGATAGGAGTAACTGTTTTCGAGATATGAGCAAGAAACCAAAACACTGTTACCTTAATTAAGCGTTTGCATATTAGCAAATTTAGTACTATTAGTATTATTATTATTAATGTTATTGTTATTAATATGACGATTAAAGACAACTTTGAAACCTTTAGTGACTTTTATGTCTTCTTCTTTTTCCTCTACTAAAGTGTTAGACACAATTAAATTAGTTTAATTTCAGTTTTTCAAACATTTTATTTTAAAGCAAATTTTTGTTAAATATTATTTATATCCAACTCTATAACTCGCTTATGGTTGGTCGTACAAGAAAAATGCAATTAACTATTTTGTAGGAAATTTTATCAGCTTTAATTTTGAAAGAAAGATAAAAATTGATAGGAGTAACTGTTTTCGAGATATAAGCAAAAAACCAATAAGAAAACTGTGACTGTTACTGAACAAAAATGTAATTCGGTTTTCAATGTTTGAGACGAAGACGAAACTGCAGCATTTAAAAACGACTCTGAAGACTTTAGTGACTTTTATGTCACTTCCTTTTTCTTCTAATAAAGTATTGGACCCAATAAATTAAGTGTATTTTAAATCACAAGACATTTTCTGTTAAAGCACTTTTTTTTTAAATATTAATTATTTTCAATCATATATCTCGCTTATGGTTAGTCCTACATAAAAAATGCAAATAACTATTTTGTAGGAAATTTTATCAGCTTGAATTTTAGTAAATAGATAAAAATTGATAGGAGTAACTGTTTTCGAGATATAAGCAAGAAACCAAAACACTGTTACCTTAATTAAGCGTTTGCATATAAGCAAATTTAGAACTATTAGTATTATTATTATTAATGTTATTGTTATTAATATGACAACTAAAGACAGCTCTGAAACCTTTAGTGACTTTTATGTTTTTTCGTTTTTTCTCTACTAAAGTGTTAGACACAGTAAAATTAGTTTATTTTCAGTTTTTCAAACATTTTATTTTAAAGCAAATTTTTGTTAAATATTATTTATATCCAACTCTATAACTCGCTTATGGTTGGTCCTACAAGAAAAATGCAAATAACTATTTTGTAGGAAATTTTATCAGCTTTAATTTTGAAAAAAAGACAAAAATTTATAGGAGTAACTGTTTTCGAGATATAAGCAAGAAACCAAAAAACTGTTACCTTAATAAAGCGCTTGCATATAAGCAGATTTAGTACTATTAGTATTATTATTATTAATGTTATTGTTATTAATATGTCGACTAAAAACGATTCTGAAGACTTTGGTGACTTTTATGTCTTTTTCTTTTTTCTCTACTAAAGTGTTAGACACAATTAATTTAGTTTAATTTCAGTATTTCAAACATTTTATTTTTAAGCAAGTTTTTGTTAAATATTATTTATATCCAACTTTATAACTCGCTTATGGTTGGTCCTACAAGAAAAATGCAAATAACTATTTTGTAGGAAATATTATCAGCTTTAATTTTGAAAAAAAGATAAAAATTGATAGGAGTAACTGTTTTCGAGATATAAGCAAAAAACTAAAGTAAAAACTGTTACCGTTTCAGAACAAAAATGTAATTCAGTTTTCAATGTTTGAGACGAAGACGAAAATGCAGCATTTAAAATCGACTCTGAAGACTTCAGTGACTTATATGTCACCCCCTTTTTTTTTTAATAAAGTATTGGACCTAATAAATTAAGTGTATTTTAAATCACAAGACATTTTCTGTTAAAGCACTTCTTTTTTAAATATTAATTATTTTCAATCTTATATCTCGCTTATGGTTAGTCCTACATGAAAAATGCAAATAACTATTTTGTAGGAAATTTTATCAGCTTAAATTTTAGTAAAAAAATAAAAATTGATAGGAGTAACTGTTTTCGAGATATGAGCAAGAAACCAAAACACTGTTACCTTAATTAAGCGTTTGCATATAAGCAAATTTAGTACTATTAGTATTATTATTACTAATGTTATTGTTATTAATATGACGATTAAAGACAACTTTGAAACCTTTAGTGACTTTTATGTTTTCTTCTTTTTCCACTACTAAAGTGTTAGACACAATTAAATTAGTTTAATTTCAGTTTTTCAAACATTTTATTTTAAAGCAAATTTTTGTTAAATATTATTTATATCCAACTCTATAACTCGCTTATGGTTGGTCCTACAAGAAAAATGCAAATAACTATTTTGTAGGAAATTTTATCAGCTTTAATTTTGACAGAAAGATAAAAATTGATAGGAGTAACTGTTTTCGAGATATAAGCAAAAAACCAATAAGAAAACTGTGACTGTTACTGAACAAAAATGTAATTCAGTTTTCAATGTTTGAGACGAAGACGAAACTGCAGCATTTAAAAACGACTCTGAAGACTTCAGTGACTTTTATGTCACTTCCTTTTTCTTCTAAAAAAGTATTGGACCCAATAAATTAAGTGTATTTTAAATCACAAGACATTTTCTGTTAAAGCACTTTTTTTTTAAATATTAATTATTTTCAATCATATATCTCGCTTATGGTTAGTCCTACATGAAAAATGCAAATAACTATTTGGTAGGAAATTTTATCAGCTTGAATTTTAGTAAAAAGATAAAAATTGATAGGAGTAACTGTTTTCGAGATATAAGCAAGAAACCAAAACACTGTTACCTTAATTAAGCGTTTGCATATAAGCAAATTTAGTACTATTAGTATTATTATTATTAATGTCATTGTTATTAATATGACAACTAAAGACAACTCTGAAACCTTTAGTGACTTTTATGTCTTTTCCTTTTTCCTCTACTAAAGTGTTAGACACAATTAAATTAGTTTAATTTCAGTTTTTCAAACATTTTATTTTAAAGCAAATTTTTGTTAAATATTATTTATATCCAACTCTATAACTCGTTTATGGTTGGTCCTACAAGAAAAATGCAAATAACTATTTTGTAGGAAATTTTATCAGCTTTAATTTTGAAAAAAAGACAAAAATTCATAGGAGTAACTGTTTTCGAGATATAAGCAAGAAACCAAAAAACTGTTACCTTAATAAAGCGCTTGCATATAAGCAGATTTAGTACTATTAGTATTATTATTATTAATGTTATTGTTATTAATATGACGACTAAAAACGATTCTGAAGACTTTGGTGACTTTTATGTCTTTTTCTTTTTTCTCTACTAAAGTGTTAGACTCAATTAATTTAGTTTAATTTCAGTATTTCAAACATTTTATTTTTAAGCAAGTTTTTGTTAAATATTATTTATATCCAACTTTATAACTCGCTTATGGTTGGTCCTACAAGAAAAATGTAAATAACTATTTTGTAGGAAATGTTATCAGCTTTAATTTTGAAAGAAAGATAAAAATTGATAAGAGTAACTGTTTTCGAGATATAAGCAAAAAACCAAAGTAAAAACTGTTACCGTTTCAGAACAAAAATATAATTCAGTTTTCAATGTTTGAGACGAAGACGAAAATGCAGCATTTAAAATCGACTCTGAAGACTTCAGTGACTTATATGTCACCCCCTTTTTTTCTAATAAAGTATTGGACCTAATAAATTAAGTGTATTTTAAATCACAAGACATTTTCTGTTAAAGCACTTCTTTTTTAAATATTAATTATTTTCAATCTTATATCTCGCTTATGGTTAGTCCTACATAAAAAATGCAAATAACTATTTTGTAGAAAATTTTATCTGCTTGAATTTTAGTAAAAAGATAAAAATTGATAGGAGTAACTGTTTTCGAGATATGAGCAAGAAACCAAAACACTGTTACCTTAATTAAGCGTTTGCATATAAGCAAATTTAGTACTATTAGTATTATTATTATTAATGTTATTGTTATTAATATGACGATTAAAGACAACTTTGAAACCTTTAGTGACTTTTATGTCTTCTTCTTTTTCCTCTACTAAAGTGTTAGACACAATTAAATTAGTTTAATTTCAGTTTTTCAAACATTTTATTTTAAAGCAAATTTTTGTTAAATATTATTTATATCCAACTCTATAACTCGCTTATGGTTGGTCCTACAAGAAAAATGCAAATAACTATTTTGTAGGAAATTTTATCAGCTTTAATTTTGACAGAAAGATAAAAATTGATAGGAGTAACTGTTTTCGAGATATAAGCAAAAAACCAATAAGAAAACTGTGACTGTTACTGAACAAAAATGTAATTCAGTTTTCAATGTTTGAGACGAAGACGAAAATGCAGCATTTACAAACGACTCTAAAGACTTCAGTGACCTTTCTGTCACCTCTTTTTTCTTCTAATAAAGTATTGGACCCAATAAATTAAGTGTATTTTAAATCACAAGACATTTTCTGTTGAAGCACTTTTTTTTAAATTTTAATTATTTTCAAACTTATATCTCGCTTATGGTTAGTGCTACATTAAAAATGCAATTAACTATTTTGTAGGAAATTTTATCAGCTTTAATTTTAGTAAAAAGATAAAAATTGATAGGAGTAACTGTTTTCGAGATATAAGCAAGAAACCAAAACACTGTTACCTTAATTAAGCGTTTGCATATAAGCAAATTTAGTACTATTAGTTTTATTATTATTAATGTTATTGTTATTAATATGACAACTAAAGACAACTTTGAAACCTTTAGTGACTTTTATGTCTTCTTCTTTTTCCTCTACTAAAGTGTTAGACACAATTAAATTAGTTTAATTTCAGTTTTTCAAACATTTTATTTTAAAGCAAATTTTTGTTAAATATTATTTATATCCAACTCTATAACTCGCTTATAGTTGGTCCTACAAGAAAAATGCAAATAACTATTTTGTAGGAAATTTTATCAGCTTTAATTTTGAAAAAAAGACAAAAATTCATAGGAGTAACTGTTTTCGAGATATAAGCAAGAAACCAAAAAACTGTTACCTTAATAAAGCGCTTGCATATAAGCAGATTTAGTACTATTAGTATTATTATTATTAATGTTATTGTTATTAATATGACGACTAAAAACGATTCTGAAGACTTTGGTGACTTTTATGTCTTTTTCTTTTTTCTCTACTAAAGTGTTAGACTCAATTAATTTAGTTTAATTTCGGTTTTTCAAACATTTTATTTAAAGCAAATTTTTGTTAAATATTATTTATATCCAACTCTATAACTCGCTTATGGTTGGTCCTACAAGAAAAATGCAAACAACTATTTTGTAGGAAGCTTTATCAGCTTTAATTTTAAAAGAAAGATAAAAATTGATAGGAGTAACTGTTTTCGAGATATAAGCAAAAAACCAATAAGAAAACTGTAACAGTTACTGAACAAAAATGTAATTCAGTTTTCAATGTTTGAGACGAAGACGAAAATGCAGCATTTACAAACGACTCTAAAGACTTCAGTGACCTTTCTGTCACCTCTTTTTTCTTCTAATAAAGTATTGGACCCAATAAATTAAGTGTATTTTAAATCACAAGACATTTTCTGTTGAAGCACTTTTTTTTAAATTTTAATTATTTTCAAACTTATATCTCGCTTATGGTTAGTCCTACATTAAAAATGCAATTAACTATTTTGTAGGAAATTTTAATCAGCTTTAATTTTAGTAAAAAGATAAAAATTGATAGGAGTAACTGTTTTCGAGATATAAGCAAGAAACCAAAACACTGTTACCTTAATTAAGCGTTTGCATATAAGCAAATTTAGTACTATTAGTATTATTATTATTAATGTTATTGTTATTAATATTACGATTAAAGACAACTTTGAAACCTTTAGTGACTTTTATGTCTTCTTCTTTTTCCTCTACTAAAGTGTTAGACACAATTAAATTAGTTTAATTTCAGTTTTTCAAACATTTTATTTTAAAGCAAATTTTTGTTAAATATTATTTATATCCAACTCTATAACTCGCTTATGGTTGGTCCTACAAGAAAAATGCAAATAACTATTTTGTAGAATATTTTATCAGCTTTAATTTTGAAAAAAAGATAAAAATTGATAGGAGTAACTGTTTTCGAGATATAAGCAAAAAAACAATAAGAAAACTGTGACTGTTACTGAACAAAAATGTAATTCGGTTTTCAATGTTTGAGACGAAGACGAAACTGCAGCATTTAAAAACGACTCTGAAGACTTCAGTGACTTTTATGTCACTTCCTTTTTCTTCTAATAAAGTATTGGACCCAATAAATTAAGTGTATTTTAAATCACAAGACATTTTCTGTTAAAGCACTTTTTTTTTAAATATTAATTATTTTCAATCATATATCTCGCTTATGGTTAGTCCTACATGAAAAATGCAAATAACTATTTTGTAGGAAACTTTATCAGCTTGAATTTTAGTAAAAAGATTAAAATTGATAGGAGTAACTGTTTTCGAGATATAAGCAAGAAACCAAAACACTGTTACCTTAATTAAGCGTTTGCATATAAGCAAATTTAGTACTATTAGTATTATTATTATTAATGTTATTGTTATTAATATGACAACTAAAGACAACTCTGAAACCTTTAGTGACTTTTATGTCTTTTCCTTTTTTCTCTACTAAAGTGTTAGACAGTTAAATTAGTTTAATTTCAGTTTTTCAAACATTTTATTTTAAAGCAAATTTTTGTTAAATATTATTTATATCCAACTCTATAACTCGCTTATGGTTGGTCCTACAAGAAAAATGCAAATAACTATTTTGTAGAATATTTTATCAGCTTTAATTTTGAAAGAAAGACAAAAATTCATAGGAGTAACTGTTTTCGAGATATAAGCAAGAAACCAAAAAACTGTTACCTTAATAAAGCGCTTGCATATAAGCAGATTTTGTACTATTAGTATTATTATTATTAATGTTATTGTTATTAATATGACGACTAAAAACGATTCTGAAGACTTTGGTGACTTTTATGTCTTTTTCTTTTTTCTCTACTAAAGTGTTAGACACAATTAATTTAGTTTAATTTCAGTATTTCAAACATTTTATTTTTAAGCAAGTTTTTGTTAAATATTATTTATATCCAACTTTATAACTCGCTTATGGTTGGTCCTACAAGAAAAATGCAAATAACTATTTTGTAGGAAATGTTATCAGCTTTAATTTTGAAAGAAAGATAAAAATTGATAGGAGTAACTGTTTTCGAGATATAAGCAAAAAACCAAAGTAAAAACTGTTACCGTTTCAGAACAAAAATGTAATTCAGTTTTCAATGTTTGAGACGAAGACGAAAATGCAGCATTTAAAATCGACTCTGAAGACTTCAGTGACTTATATGTCACCCCCTTTTTTTTTTAATAAAGAATTGGACCTAATAAATTAAGTGTATTTTAAATCACAAGACTTTTTCTGTTAAAGCACTTCTTTTTTAAATATTAATTATTTTCAATCTTATATCTCGCTTATGGTTAGTCCTACATAAAAAATGCAAATAACTATTTTGTAGGAAATTTTATCAGCTTGAATTTTAGTAAAAAGATAAAAATTGATAGGAGTAACTGTTTTCGAGATATGAGCAAGAAACCAAAACACTGTTACCTTAATTAAGCGTTTGCATATAAGCAAATTTAGTACTATTAGTATTATTATTATTAATGTTATTGTTATTAATATGACGATTAAAGACAACTTTGAAACCTTTAGTGACTTTTATGTCTTCTTCTTTTTCCTCTACTAAAGTGTTAGACACAATTAAATTAGTTTAATTTCAGTTTTTCAAACATTTTATTTTAAAGCAAATTTTTGTTAAATATTATTTATATCCAACTCTATAACTCGCTTATGGTTGGTCCTACAAGAAAAATGCAAATAACTATTTTGTAGGAAATTTTATCAGCTTTAATTTTGACAGAAAGATAAAAATTGATAGGAGTAACTGTTTTCGAGATATAAGCAAAAAACCAATAAGAAAACTGTGACTGTTACTGAACAAAAATGTAATTCAGTTTTCAGTGTTTGAGACGAAGACGAAACTGCAGCATTTAAAAACGACTCTGAAGACTTCAGTGACTTTTATGTCACTTCCTTTTTTTTCTAATAAAGTATTGGACCCAATAAATTAAGTGTATTTTAAATCACAAGACATTTTCTGTTAAAGCACTTTTTTTTTAAATATTAATTATTTTCAATCATATATCTCGCTTATGGTTAGTCCTACATGAAAAATGCAAATAACTATTTTGTAGGAAATTTTATCAACTTGAATTTTAGTAAAAAGATAAAAATTGATAGGAGTAACTGTTTTCGAGATATAAGCAAGAAACCAAAACACTGTTACCTTAATTAAGCGTTTGCATATAAGCAAATTTAGTACTATTAGTATTATTATTATTAATGTTATTGTTATTAATATGACAACTAAAGACAACTCTGAAACCTTTAGTGACTTTTATGTCTTTTTCTTTTTCCTCTACTAAAGTGTTAGACTCAATTAATTTAGTTTAATTTCGGTTTTTCAAACATTTTATTTTAAAGCAAATTTTTGTTAAATATTATTTATATCCAACTCTATAACTCGCTTATGGTTGGTCCTACAAAAAAATGCAAATAACTATTTTGTAGGAAATTTTATTAGCTTTAATTTTGAAAAAAAGATAAAAATTGATAGGAGTAACTGTTTTCGAGATATAAGCAAGAAACCAAAAAAATGTTACGTTAATTAAGCGTTTGCATATAAGCAAATTTAGTACTATTAGTATTATTATTATTAATGTTATTGTTATTAATATGACGACTAAAGACGACTCTGAAACATTTAGTGACTTTTATGTCTTCTCCTTTTTCCTCTACTAAAGTGTTAGACACAATTAATTTAGTTTAATTCCGGTTTTTCAAGCATTTTATTTTAAAGCAAATTTTTGTTAAATATTATTTATATCCAACTCTATAACTCTTTTATGCTTGGTCCTACAAGAAAAATGTAAATAACTATTTTGTTGGAAATTTTATCAGCTTTAATTTTGAAAGAAAGATAAAATTTGATAGGAGTAACTGTTTTCGAGATATAAGCAAAAAACCAATAAGAAAACTGTAACTGTTACTGAACAAAAATGTAATTCAGTTTTCAATGTTTGAGACGAAGTCAAAAATGCAGCATTTAAAAACGACTCTGAAGACTCCAGTGACTTTTATGTCACCTCCTTTTTCTTCTAATAAAGTATTGGACCCAACAAATTAAGTGTATTTTAAATCACAAGACATTTTCTGTTAAAACACTTTTTTTTAATTAATAATTATTTTCAAACTTATATCTCGCTTATGGTTAGTTCTACATGAAAAATGCAAATAACTATTTTGTAGGAAATTTTATCACCTTTAATTTTGGTGAAAAAGTAAAAATTGATAGGAGTAACTGTTTTCGAGATATAGGCAAAAAACAAAAAAACTGTTACCTTAATTAAGCGCTTGCATATAAGCAAATTTAGTACTACTAGTATTGTTATTATAAATGTTATTGTTATTAATATGACGACTAAAGACAACTTTAAGACTTTAGTGACTTTTATGTCTCCTCCTTTTTCCTCTACTAAAGTGTTAGACACAATTAATTTAGTTTAATTTCGGTTTTTCAAACATTTTATTTTAAAGCAAATTTTTGTTAAATATTAAACACTATAAAATGGCTTAGATTGCCTAAAAACACAGATCACACATGATCTTTTGCATAAAAATGAGAAAACGCTCATGTAACACACAAAATAAGCTCCATTTTTCCTTTTTAAAAGTATTATTATTATTATTACTTTTGTTACTATTACTATTATTATTATTATTATTATTATTACTATTGTTATTATTATTATTATTATTATTATTATTATTATTATTATTATTATTATTATTATTATTATTATTATTATTATTATTATTATTATTATTATTAAAAACTTATATTAAACAGACAGAAAACGTCGTATTCTGACACAACTTAAAACACAGATCACACATGATCTTTTGCATAGAAATGAGAAAACGCTCATATAACACAAAATAAGCTTCATTTTGGCTTAGAAAACTAAGCTTACTTTTACTACTACTATTATTTTTATTTTTATTATTATTATTATTATTACTATTATTTCTATTATTATTACTATTATTATTATTATTATTATTATTATTATTATTATTATTATTATTATTATTATTATTATTAACTTTTGTATAGTAAATGTTTTTATACCAGTTTTAAAATGAGTTATTAATTTTATTCAATTTCTTGCCTAAAAACACAGATCACAGATGATCTCTTGCATAGAAATGAGAAAACGCTCATATAACACACAAAATAAGCATCATTTTTGCTTAGAAAAACTAAGCTTTAATTTAGAAAGAAATTCATTATTATAAGTATTATTATCATTATTATTATTATTATTATTATTATTATTATTATTATTATTATTATTATTATTATTATTATTATTATTACTATTATTATTATTATTATTACTATTATTATTATTATTATTATTATTATTATTATTATTATTATTATTAACTTTTGTATAGTAAATGTTTTTATACCAGTTTTAAAATGAGTTATTAATTTTAGACAATTTCTTGCCTAAAAATACAGATCACAGATGATTTCTTGCATAGAAATGAGAAAGCGCTCATATAACACACAAAATAAGCATCATTTTTGCTTAGAAAAACTAAGCTTTAATTTAGAAAGAAATTCATTATTATAAGTATTATTATCATTATTATTATTATTATTATTATTATTATTATTATTATTATTATTATTATTATTATTATTATTATTATTATTATTACTATTATTATTATTATTATTACTATTATTATTATTATTATTATTATTATTATTATTATTATTATTATTATTAACTTTTGTATAGTAAATGTTTTTATACCAGTTTTAAAATGAGTTATTAATTTTAGACAATTTCTTGCCTAAAAATACAGATCACAGATGATTTCTTGCATAGAAATGAGAAAGCGCTCATATAACACACAAAATAAGCTTCATTTTTGCTTAGAAAACTAAGCTTACTTTTATTTCTATTATTATTTTTATTATTATTATTATTATTATTATTATTATTATTATTATTATTATTATTATTATTATTATTATTGTTATTATTATTATTATTATTATTATTATTATTGTTATTATTATTATTATTATTAAAAACTTATATTAAACAGACAGAAAACGTCGTATTCTGACACAAAAAAACGAATTACGTTATAGACTTGACGAGAACGGCGTATCTCGGACTCTTATAGGACTCTTATAGGGTCAAAAATTATCAGTTTGGATTAAAACAAATTATTTTTGTTGACTCTCAGTCTGAATTGTTCATCAGTTCAAACAAAAACGGCTTACTTTAGACGATCTTTTGCTTTGAACAAGAAAACTTACATCGAACAGACTAAAAACGTATTAATCTGGCATAAAAGAGCAATTTATGTATCACTTTGGATAAAGGCAGCTAATCCTATTCGTTTCATTGCTTAAAATAGACAAGATTGTTAATAAATCTAACAAAAACGCTGTATTCTAGCACAAAATACTAATTACATTATAGTTTCGACGAGAATAGCTTATTTGGAATGATTCTATGCTTCCAAACGAGTAAATTTTTAATAAACAGATGCCAAACATCATGTTTTGTCCTATAAAGACATTTTATATTGCAGTTTGTATTAAAACAAAATATTTTCGTTGATTCTTTGTTAGAAGCAGCAAACCTAACATTAAAGAATCTGAAAACTTTGTATTCGGACACAAACCACCGAATTTTGTTTCAGTTTAGACAAAAACGGTTGATTTTCGACAATATTTTGCTTTGAACAAGAAAGCTTATATCAAACTGACTAAAAACGTCTTATTTTAGCACAAAACAAAAGATTTGCGTTATAGTCTTAAAGCTGATTCATGCCACAGTTTGGATAAAAACCAATTATTTTTGTTAATTCATTGTTACAAACAAGAAACCTTACATCAAAGAAACTGAAAACCCCTTATTTAGGCACAGAAATTCGAATTACGTTTCAGTCTGGACAAAAACTGCTTATTTTAGACGATCCTTTGTTTTGAACACGAAAACTTACATTAAAAAGATTAAAAACGTCTTATTCTGGCTGAAAACTGCAAATTATATATTACTCTAGATAAAAGCAATTTATCCTGATTACTCCTTTACTTAGAATAGAGTAAACTTGTATAAAACTTAATGAAAACTTTAAATTTCGTCTCAAAGAAATAATTTACGTTATAGTTTTGACCAGCACTGTTTATTTCAAACGAAATTATGATTCGAAACCAATGAACTTTTATGGGGCAGATGCAAAACCACATATTACCATATAAAGCGTTGTTTTAAAGCAAAGTATTACCTTTTGCAACAAGAAATTTCACGTCAAAGAAACTGAAAACTTCGTATCCATACATAAATATCTAATTACGTATTAGTTTAGGCAAATACAGCTTATTTTAAACGATTCCTTGCTATAAACAAGAAAAATTTTATCAAGCATATTGAAAACGTCTTATTCTCGAAAATAAGAGCAAATTATGTATCAGTTTTAACAAAAGCGGATTACTCTGTTTGATTCTATGCTTAGAGTAGAGTAAACTACTATAAAACGTAATGAAAACTCTATATTCAAGCTCAAAAGAACAAATTACGTTATAGTTTTGACAAAAAAAAATATTTCGGACGATTACATACTTCGAAGTAAGCAAACTTTAATTGAACATGTGCAAAAGTTAATACTTTGCTTTAAAATAATGATTTATGTGGTAATATGGTATTTTGCATCTGTCCTATAAAAGTTTACCCGTTTCGCTCCATTGAATCATTAGAAATAAATTATTTTGACACAACAACACAAATAATTTGTTTTTGTTTAAACTGTAACATAAGTTGCTTTTATAAAACGAACTAAGACGTTTGGCATCTGTTTAGTGAAAGTTTTCTCGTTTGGGGGCATAAAATCGTTTGAAATTAACAGTTCTGGTCAAAACTATTACGTAAATTATTTCTTTGTATCACTTTAAAGATTTGCGTTATAGTCTTGACGAGAACTGTTAATTTCAAACGATTCTATGCTTTGAAACCACTATACTTTCACTGAACAGAGACAAAACGTCTGATTTCGCCTTTAAAAAACGATTTATGTCACAGTTTGGATTAAAACCAATGATTTTCGTTTATTCATTGTTACAAACAAGAAACCTTACATCAAAGAAACTGAAAATCTCTTATTCAGGCCCAGAAAATCAAATTACGTTTCAGTCTGGACACAAATTGCTTATTTTAGACGATTCTTTCTTTTGAACACGAAAACTTACATTAAAAAGATTAAAAACGTCTTATTCTGGCTCAAAACTGCAAATTATGTATTACTTTGGATAAAAGCAGTTTATCCTGATTACTCCTTTGCTTAGAATAGAGCAAACTTGTATAAAACTTAATGAAAACTTTAAATTTCGTCTCAAAGAAATAATTTACGTTATAGTTTTGACCAGAACTGTTAATTTCAAACGATTTTATGCCCCCAAACGAGAAAACTTTCACTAAACAGATGCCAAACGTCTTAGTTCGTTTTATAAAAACGACATGTTACAGTTTAAACAAAAAAATTATTTTCGTTGTTGTGTCAAAATAATTTATTTCGAATGATTCAATGGAGCGAAACGAGTAAACTTTTATAGGACAGATGCAAAATACCATATTACCACATAAATCGTTATTTTAAAGCAAAGTATTAGCTTTTGCACTTGTTCAATTAAAGTTTGCTTACTTCGAAATATGTAGTCGTCCGAAATAATTTTTTTTTGTCAAAACTATAACGTAATTTGTTCTTTTGAGCTTGAATATAGAGTTTTCATTACGTTTTATAGTAGTTTACTCTACTCTAAGCATAGAATCAAACAGAGTAATCCGCTTTTGTTAAAACTGATACATAATTTGCTCTTATTTTCGAGAATAAGACATTTTCAATATGTTTGATAAAATTTTTCTTGTTTATAGCAAGGAATCGTTTAAAATAAGCTGTATTTGCCTAAACTGATACGTAATTCGATATTTGTGCATGGATACGATGTTTTCAGTTTCTTTGACGTGAAATTTCTTGTTGCAAAAGGTAATACTTTGCTTTAAAACAACGCTTTATATGGTAATATGTGGTTTTGCATCTGCCCCATAAAAGTTCATTAGTTTCGAATCACAATTTCGTTTGAAATAAACAGTGCTGGTCAAAACTATAACGTAAATTATTTCTTTGAGACAAAATTTAAAGTTTTCATTAAGTTTTATACAAGTTTACTCTATTCTAAGTAAAGGAGTAATCAGGATAAATTGCTTTTATCTAGAGTAATATATAATTTGCAGTTTTCAGCCAGAATAAGACGTTTTTAATCTTTTTAATGTAAGTTTTCGTGTTCAAAACAAAGGATCGTCTAAAATAAGCAGTTTTTGTCCAGACTGAAACGTAATTCGAATTTCTGTGCCTAAATAAGGGGTTTTCAGTTTCTTTGATGTAAGGTTTCTTGTTTGTAACAATGAATTAACAAAAATAATTGGTTTTTATCCAAACTGTGGCATGAATCAGCTTTAAGACTATAACGCAAATCTTTTGTTTTGTGCTAAAATAAGACGTTTTTAGTCAGTTTGATATAAGCTTTCTTGTTCAAAGCAAAATATTGTCGAAAATCAACCGTTTTTGTCTAAACTGAAACAAAATTCGGTGGTTTGTGTCCGAATACAAAGTTTTCAGATTCTTTAATGTTAGGTTTGCTGCTTCTAACAAAGAATCAACGAAAATATTTTGTTTTAATACAAACTGCAACATAAAATGTCTTTATAGGACAAAACATGATGTTTGGCATCTGTTTATTAAAAATTTACTCGTTTGGAAGCATAGAATCATTCCAAATAAGCTATTCTCGTCGAAACTATAATGTAATTAGTATTTTGTGCTAGAATACAGCGTTTTTGTTAGATTTATTAACAATCTTGTCTATTTTAAGCAATGAAACGAATAGGATTAGCTGCCTTTATCCAAAGTGATACATAAATTGCTCTTTTATGCCAGATTAATACGTTTTTAGTCTGTTCGATGTAAGTTTTCTTGTTCAAAGCAAAAGATCGTCTAAAGTAAGCCGTTTTTGTTTGAACTGATGAACAATTCAGACTGAGAGTCAACAAAAATAATTTGTTTTAATCCAAACTGATAATTTTTGACCCTATAAGAGTCCTATAAGAGTCCGAGATACGCCGTTCTCGTCAAGTCTATAACGTAATTCGTTTTTTTGTGTCAGAATACGACGTTTTCTGTCTGTTTAATATAAGTTTTTAATAATAATAATAATAATAACAATAATAATAATAATAATAATAATAATAATAATAATAATAATAATAATAATAATAATAATAATAATAATAATAATAATAATAATAATAATAATAATAATAATAATAATAATAATAATAATAAAAATAATAATAATAATAATAGTAATAATAATAATAATAATAATAGTAATAATAATAATAATAATAATAATAATAATAATAATAATAATAATAATGATAATAATACTTATAATAATGAATTTCTTTCTAAATTAAAGCTTAGTTTTTCTAAGCAAAAATGATGCTTATTTTGTGTGTTATATGAGCGTTTTCTCATTTCTATGCAAGAGATCATCTGTGATCTGTGTTTTTAGGCAAGAAATTGAATAAAATTAATAACTCATTTTAAAACTGGTATAAAAACATTTACTAAACAAAAGTTAATAATAATAATAATAATAATAATAATAATAATAATAGTAATAAAAGAAACAATAATAATAATAATAATAATAATAATAATAATAATAATAATAATGATAATAATACTTATAATAATAAATTTCTTTCTAAATTAAAGCTTAGTTTTTCTAAGCAAAAATGATGCTTATTTTGTGTTATCTGAGCGTTTTCTCATTTCTATGCAAGAGATCATCTGTGATCTGTGTTTTTAGGCAAGAAATTGTCTAAAATTAATAACTTATTTTAAAACTGGTATAAAAACATTTACTATACAAAAGTTATAATCGGTCTTTAATAATAATAATATTAATAATAATAATAATAATAATAATAAAAATAATAGTAATAATAATAATAATAATAAAAATAAAAATAATAGTAGTAGTAAAAGTAAGCTTAGTTTTCTAAGCCAAAATGAAGCTTATTTTGTGTTATATGAGCGTTTTCTCATTTCTATGCAAAAGATCATGTGTGATCTGTGTTTTAAGTTGTGTCAGAATACGACGTTTTCTGTCTGTTTAATATAAGTTTTTAATAATAATAATAATAATAATAATAATAATAATAATAATAATAATAATAATAATAATAATAATAACAATAATAATAATAATAATAATAATAATAATAATAATAATAATAGTAATAGTAACAAAAGTAATAATAATAATAATACTTTTAAAAAGGAAAAATGGAGCTTATTTTGTGTGTTACATGAGCGTTTTCTCATTTTTATGCAAAAGATCATGTGTGATCTGTGTTTTTAGGCAATCTAAGCCATTTTATAGTTTTTAATATTTAACAAAAATTTGCTTTAAAATAAAATGTTTGAAAAACCGAAATTAAACTAAATTAATTGTGTCTAACACTTTAGTAGAGGAAAAAGGAGGAGACATAAAAGTCACTAAAGTCTTAAAGTTGTCTTTAGTCGTCATATTAATAACAATAACATTTATAATAACAATACTAGTAGTACTAAATTTGCTTATATGCAAGCGCTTAATTAAGGTAACAGTTTTTTTGTTTTTTGCCTATATCTCGAAAACAGTTACTCCTATTAATTTTTACTTTTTCACCAAAATTAAAGGTGATAAAATTTCCTACAAAATAGTTATTTGCATTTTTCATGTAGAACTAACCATAAGCGAGATATAAGTTTGAAAATAATTATTAATTAAAAAAAAGTGTTTTAACAGAAAATGTCTTGTGATTTAAAATACACTTAATTTGTTGGGTCCAATACTTTATTAGAAGAAAAAGGAGGTGACATAAAAGTCACTGAAGTCTTCAGAGTCGTTTTTAATTGCTGCATTTTTGACTTCGTCTCAAACATTGAAAACTGAATTACATTTTTGTTCAGTAACAGTTACAGTTTTCTTATTGGTTTTTTGCTTATATCTCAAAAACAGTTACTCCTATCAAATTTTATCTTTCTTTCAAAATTAAAGCTGATAAAATTTCCAACAAAATAGTTATTTACATTTTTCTTGTAGGACCAAGCATAAACGAGTTATAGAGTTGAATATAAATAATATTTAACAAAAATTTGCTTTAAAATAAAATGCTTGAAAAACCGGAATTAAACTAAATTAATTGTGTCTAACACTTTAGTAGAGGAAAAAGGAGAAGACATAAAAGTCACTAAATGTTTCAGAGTCGTCTTTAGTCGTCATATTAATAACAATAACATTAATAATAATAATACTAATAGTACTAAATTTGCTTATATGCAAACGCTTAATTAACGTAACATTTTTTTGGTTTCTTGCTTATATCTCGAAAACAGTTACTCCTATCAATTTTTATCTTTTTTTCAAAATTAAAGCTAATAAAATTTCCTACAAAATAGTTATTTGCATTTTTTTGTAGGACCAACCATAAGCGAGTTATAGAGTTAGATATAAATAATATTTAACAAAAATTTGCTTTAAAATAAAATGTTTGAAAAACCGAAATTAAACTAAATTAATTGAGTCTAACACTTTAGTAGAGGAAAAAGAAAAAGACATAAAAGTCACTAAAGGTTTCAGAGTTGTCTTTAGTTGTCATATTAATAACAATAACATTAATAATAATAATACTAATAGTACTAAATTTGCTTATATGCAAACGCTTAATTAAGGTAACAGAGTTTTGGTTTCTTGCTTATGTCTCGAAAACAGTTATTCCTATCAATTTTTATCTTTTTACTAAAATTCAAGCTGATAAAATTTCCTACAAAATAGTTATTTGCATTTTTCATGTAGGACTAACCATAAGCGAGATATATGATTGAAAATAATTAATATTTAAAAAAAAAGTGCTTTAACAGAAAATGTCTTGTGATTTAAAATACACTTAATTTATTGGGTCCAATACTTTATTAGAAGAAAAAGGAAGTGACATAAAAGTCACTGAAGTCTTCAGAGTCGTTTTTAAATGCTGCAGTTTCGTCTTCGTCTCAAACATTGAAAACTGAATTACATTTTTGTTCAGTAAGTCACAGTTTTCTTATTGGTTTTTTGCTTATATCTCGAAAACAGTTACTCCTATCAATTTTTATCTTTCTGTCAAAATTAAAGCTGATAAAATTTCCTACAAAATAGTTATTTGCATTTTTCTTGTAGGACCAACCATAAGCGAGTTATAGAGTTGGATATAAATAATATTTAACAAAAATTTGCTTTAAAATAAAATGTTTGAAAAACTGAAATTAAACTAATTTAATTCTGTCTAACACTTTAGTAGAGGAAAAAGAAGAAGACATAAAAGTCACTAAAGGTTTCAAAGTTGTCTTTAATCGTCATATTAATAACAATAACATTAATAATAATAATACTAATAGTACTAAATTTGCTTATATGCAAACGCTTAATTAAGGTAACAGTGTTTTGGTTTCTTGCTCATATCTCGAAAACAGTTACTCCTATCAATTTTTATCTTTTTACTAAAATTCAAGCTGATAAAATTTCCTACAAAATAGTTAATTTCATTTTTAATGTAGGACTAACCATAAGCGAGATATAAGTTTGAAAATAATTAAAATTTAAAAAAAAGTGCTTCAACAGAAAATGTCTTGTGATTTAAAATACATTTAATTTATTGGGTCCAATACTTTATTAGAAAAAAAAAGAGGTGACAGAAAGGTCACTGAAGTCTTTAGAGTCGTTTGTAAATGCTGCATTTTCGTCTTCGTCTCAAACATTGAAAACTGAATTACATTTTTGTTCAGTAACTGTTACAGTTTTCTTATTGGTTTTTTGCTTATATCTCGAAAACAGTTACTCCTATCAATTTTTATCTTTCTTTTAAAATTAAAGCTGATAAAGCTTCCTACAAAATAGTTGTTTGCATTTTTCTTGTAGGACCAACCATAAGCGAGTTATAGAGTTGGATATAAATAATATTTAACAAAAATTTGCTTTAAATAAAATGTTTGAAAAACCGAAATTAAACTAAATTAATTGAGTCTAACACTTTAGTAGAGAAAAAAGAAAAAGACATAAAAGTCACCAAAGTCTTCAGTATCGTTTTTAGTCGTCATATTAATAACAATAACATTATTAATAATAATACTAATAGTACTAAATCTGCATATATGCAAGCGCTTTATTAAGGTAACAGTTTTTTGGTTTCTTGCTTATATCTCGAAAACAGTTACTCCTATCAATTTTTATCTCTTTTTCAAAATTAAAGCTGATAAAATTTCCTACAAAATAGTTATTTGCATTTTTCTTGTAGGACCAACCATAAGCGAGTTATAGAGTTGGATATAAATAATATTTAACAAAAATTTGCTTTAAAATAAAATGTTTGAAAAACTGAAATTAAACTAATTTAATTGTGTCTAACACTTTAGTAGAGGAAAAAGAAGAAGACATAAAAGTCACTAAAGGTTTCAAAGTTGTCTTTAATCGTCATATTAATAACAATAACATTAATAATAATAATACTAATAGTACTAAATTTGCTTATATGCAAACGCTTAATTAAGGTAACAGTGTTTTGGTTTCTTGCTCATATCTCGAAAACAGTTACTCCTATCAATTTTTATCTTTTTACTAAAATTCAAGCTGATAAAATTTCCTACAAAATAATTATTTGCATTTTTTATGTAGGACTAACCATAAGCGAGATATAAGATTGAAAATAATTAATATTTAAAAAAGAAGTGCTTTAACAGAAAATGTCTTGTGATTTAAAATACACTTAATTTATTAGGTCCAATACTTTATTAGAAAAAAAGGGGGTGACATATAAGTCACTGAAGTCTTTAGAGTCGATTTTAAATGCTGCATTTTCGTCTTCGTCTCAAACATTGAAAACTGAATTACATTTTTGTTCTGAAACGGTAACAGTTTTTACATTGGTTTTTTGCTTATATCTCGAAAACAGTTACTCCTATCAATTTTTATCTTTCTTTCAAAATTAAAGCTGATAACATTTCCTACAAAATAATTATTTGCATTTTTCTTGTAGGACCAACCATAAGCGAGTTATAAAGTTGGATATAAATAATATTTAACAAAAACTTGCTTAAAAATAAAATGTTTGAAATACTGAAATTAAAACTAAATTAATTGTGTCTATCTAACACTTTAGTTGAGAAAAAAGAAAAAGACATAAAAGTCACCAAAGTCTTCAAAATCGTTTTTAGTCGTCATATTAATAACAATAACATTAATAATAATAATACTAATAGTACTAAATCTGCTTATATGCAAGCGCTTTATTAAGGTAACAGTTTTTTGGTTTCTTGCTTATATCTCGAAAACAGTTACTCCTATGAATTTTTGTCTTTTTTTCAAAATTAAAGCTGATAAAATTTCCTACAAAATAGTTATTTGCATTTTTCTTGTAGGACCAACCATAAGCGAGTTATAGAGTTGGATATAAATAATTTTTAACAAAAATTTGCTTTAAAATAAAATGTTTGAAAAACTGAAATTAAACTAATTTAATTGTGTCTAACACTTTAGTAGAGGAAAAAGGAAAAGACATAAAAGTCACTAAAGGTTTCAGAGTTGTCTTTAGTTGTCATATTAATAACAATAACATTAATAATAATAATACTAATAGTACTAAATTTGCTTATATGCAAACGCTTAATTAAGGTAACAGTGTTTTGGTTTCTTGCTTATATCTCGAAAACAGTTACTCCTATCAATTTTTATCTTTTTACTAAAATTCAAGCTGATAAAATTTCCTATAAAATAGTTTTTTGCATTTTCCATGTAGGACTAACCATAAGCGAGATATATGATTGAAAATAATTAATATTTAAAAAAAAAGTGCTTTAACAGAAAATGTCTTGTGATTTAAAATACACTTAATTTATTGGGTCCAATACTTTATTAGAAGAAAAAGGAAGTGACATAAAAGTCACTGAAGTCTTCAGAGTCGTTTTTAAATGCTGCAGTTTCGTCTTCGTCTCAAACATTGAAAACTGAATTACATTTTTGTTCAGTAACAGTCACAGTTTTCTTATTGGTTTTTTGCTTATATCTCGAAAACAGTTACTCCTATCAATTTTTATCTTTCTGTCAAAATTAAAGCTGATAAAATTTCCTACAAAATAAATATTTGCATTTTTCTTGTAGGACCAACCATAAGCGAGTTATAGAGTTGGATATAAATAATATTTAACAAAAATTTGCTTTAAAATAAAATGTTTGAAAAACTGAAATTAAACTAATTTAATTGTGTCTAACACTTTAGTAGAGGAAAAAGAAGAAGACATAAAAGTCACTAAAGGTTTCAAAGTTGTCTTTAATCGTCATATTAATAACAATAACATTAATAATAATAATACTAATAGTACTAAATTTGCTTATATGCAAACGCTTAATTAAGGTAACAGTAATTTGGTTTCTTGCTCATATCTCGAAAACAGTTACTCCTATCAATTTTTATCTTTCTTTCAAAATTAAAGCTGATAACATTTCCTACAAAATAGTTATTTGCATTTTTCTTGTGGAACCAACCATAAGCGAGTTATAAAGTTGGATATAAATAATGTTTAACAAAAACTTGCTTAAAAATAAAATGTTTGAAATACTGAAATTAAACTAAATTAATTGTGTCTAACACTTTAGTAGAGAAAAAAGAAAAAGACATAAAAGTCACCAAAGTCTTCAGAATCGTTTTTAGTCGTCATATTAATAACAATAACATTAATAATAATAATACTAATAGTACTAAATCTGCTTATATGCAAGCGCTTTATTAAGGTAACAGTTTTTTGGTTTCTTGCTTATATCTCGAAAACAGTTACTCCTATGAATTTTTGTCTTTTTTTCAAAATTAAAGCTGATAAAATTTCCTACAAAATAGTTATTTGCATTTTTCTTGTAGGACCAACCATAAGCGAGTTATAGAGTTGGATATAAATAATTTTTAACAAAAATTTGCTTTAAAATAAAATGTTTGAAAAACTGAAATTAAACTAATTTAATTGTGTCTAACACTTTAGTAGAGGAAAAAGGAAAAGACATAAAAGTCACTAAAGGTTTCAGAGTTGTCTTTAGTTGTCATATTAATAACAATAACATTAATAATAATAATACTAATAGTACTAAATTTGCTTATATGCAAACGCTTAATTAAGGTAACAGTGTTTTGGTTTCTTGCTTATATCTCGAAAACAGTTACTCCTATCAATTTTTATCTTTCTGTCAAAATTAAAGCTGATAAAATTTCCTACAAAATAAATATTTGCATTTTTCTTGTAGGACCAACCATAAGCGAGTTATAGAGTTAGATATAAATAATATTTAACAAAAATTTGCTTTAAAATAAAATGTTTGAAAAACTGAAATTAAACTAATTTAATTGTGTCTAACACTTTAGTAGAGGAAAAAGAAGAAGACATAAAAGTCACTAAAGGTTTCAAAATTGTCTTTAATCGTCATATTAATAACAATAACATTAATAATAATAATACTAATAGTAGTAAATTTGCTTATATGCAAACGCTTAATTAAGGTAACAGTGTTTTGGTTTCTTGCTCATATCTCGAAAACAGTTACTCCTATCAATTTTTATCTTTTTTTCAAAATTAAAGCTGATAACATTTCCTACAAAATAGTTATTTGCATTTTTCTTGTGGGACCAACCATAAGCGAGTTATAAAGTTGGATATAAATAATATTTAACAAAAACTTGCTTAAAAATAAAATGTTTGAAATACTGAAATTAAACTAAATTAATTGTGTCTAACACTTTAGTAGAGAAAAAAGAAAAAGACATAAAAGTCACCAAAGTCTTCAGAATCGTTTTTAGTCGTCATATTAATAACAATAACATTAATAATAATATTACTAATAGTACTAAATCTGCTTATATGCAAGCGCTTTATTAAGGTAACAGTTTTTTGGTTTCTTGCTTATATCTCGAAAACAGTTACTCCTATGAATTTTTGTCTTTTTTTCAAAATTAAAGCTGATAAAATTTCCTACAAAATAGTTATTTGCATTTTTCTTGTAGGACCAACCATAAGCGAGTTATAGAGTTGGATATAAATACTTTTTAACAAAAATTTGCTTTAAAATAAAATGTTTGAAAAACTGAAATTAAACTAATTTAATTGTGTCTAACACTTTAGTAGAGGAAAAAGGAAAAGACATAAAAGTCACTAAAGGTTTCAGAGTTGTCTTTAGTTGTCATATTAATAACAATAACATTAATAATAATAATACTAATAGTACTAAATTTGCTTATATGCAAACGCTTAATTAAGGTAACAGTGTTTTGGTTTCTTGCTTATATCTCGAAAACAGTTACTCCTATCAATTTTTATCTTTTTACTAAAATTCAAGCTGATAAAATTTCCTATAAAATAGTTATTTGCATTTTTCATGTAGGGCTAACCATAAGCGAGATATATGATTGAAAATAATTAATATTTAAAAAAAAAGTGCTTTAACAGAAAATGTCTTGTGATTTAAAATACACTTAATTTATTGGGTCCAATACTTTATTAGAAGAAAAAGGAAGTGACATAAAAGTCACTGAAGTCTTCAGAGTCGTTTTTAAATGCTGCAGTTTCGTCTTCGTCTCAAACATTGAAAACTGAATTACATTTTTGTTCAGTAACAGTCACAGTTTTCTTATTGGTTTTTTGCTTATATCTCGAAAACAGTTACTCCTATCAATTTTTATCTTTCTGTCAAAATTAAAGCTGATAAAATTTCCTACAAAATAGTTATTTGCATTTTTCTTGTAGGACCAACCATAAGCGAGTTATAGAGTTGGATATAAATAATATTTAACAAAAATTTGCTTTAAAATAAAATGTTTGAAAAACTGAAATTAAACTAATTTAATTGTGTCTAACACTTTAGTAGAGGAAAAAGAAAAAGACATAAAAGTCACTAAAGGTTTCAAAGTTGTCTTTAATCGTCATATTAATAACAATAACATTAATAATAATAATACTAATAGTACTAAATTTGCTTATATGCAAACGCTTAATTAAGGTAACAGTGTTTTGGTTTCTTGCTCATATCTCGAAAACAGTTACTCCTATCAACTTTTATCTTTTTACTAAAATTCAAGCTGATAAAATTTCCTACAAAATAATTATTTGCATTTTTTATGTAGGACTAACCATAAGCGAGATATAAGATTGAAAATAATTAATATTTAAAAAAGAAGTGCTTTAACAAAAAATGTCTTGTGATTTAAAATACACTTAATTTATTAGGTCCAATACTTTATTAGAAAAAAAAGGGAGTGACATATAAGTCACTGAAGTCTTCAGAGTCGATTTTAAATGCTGCATTTTCGTCTTCGTCTCAAACATTGAATACTGAATTACATTTTTGTTCTGAAACGGTAACAGTTTTTACTTTGGTTTTTTGCTTATATCTCGAAAACAGTTACTCCTATCAATTTTTATCTTTCTTTCAAAATTAAAGCTGATAACATTTCCTACAAAATAGTTATTTGCATTTTTCTTGTAGGACCAACCATAAGCGAGTTATAAAGTTGGATATAAATAATATTTAACAAAAACTTGCTTAAAAATAAAATGTTTGAAATACTGAAATTAAACTAAATTAATTGTGTCTAACACTTTAGTAGAGAAAAAAGAAAAAGAGATAAAAGTCACCAAAGTCTTCAAAATCGTTTTTAGTCGTCATATTAATAACAATAACATTAATAATAATAATACTAATAGTACTAAATCTGCTTATATGCAAGCGCTTTATTAAGGTAACAGTTTTTTGGTTTCTTGCTTATATCTCGAAAACAGTTACTCCTATGAATTTTTGTCTTTCTTGTCTTCTTCTTTTTCCTCTACTAAAGTGTTAGACACAATTAAATTAGTTTAATTTCAGTTTTTCAAACATTTTATTTTAAAGCAAATTTTTGTTAAATATTATTTATATCCAACTCTATAACTCGCTTATGGTTGGTCCTACAAGAAAAATGCAAATAACTATTTTGTAGGAAATTTTATCAGCTTTAATTTTGAAAAAAAGATAAAAATTGATAGGAGTAACTGTTTTCGAGATATAAGCAAAAAACCAATAAGAAAACTGTGACTGTTACTGAACAAAAATGTAATTCGGTTTTCAATGTTTGAGACGAAGACGAAACTGCAGCATTTAAAAACGACTCTGAAGACTTAAGTGATTTTTATGTCACTTCCTTTTTCTTCTAATAAAGTATTGGACCCAATAAATTAAGTGTATTTTAAATCACAAGACATTTTCTGTTAAAGCACTTTTTTTTTAAATATTAATTATTTTCAATCATATATCTCGCTTATGGTTAGTCCTACATGAAAAATGCAAATAACTATTTTGTAGGAAATTTTATCAGCTTGAATTTTAGTAAAAAGATAAAAATTGATAGGAGTAACTGTTTTCGAGATATAAGCAAGAAACCAAAACACTGTTACCTTAATTAAGCGTTTGCATATAAGCAAATTTAGTACTGTTAGTATTATTATTATTAATGTTATTGTTATTAATATGACAACTAAAGACAACTCTGAAACCTTTAGTGACTTTTATGTCTTTTCCTTTTTTCTCTACTAAAGTGTTAGACACAGTTAAATTAGTTTAATTTCAGTTTTTCAAACATTTTATTTTAAAGCAAATTTTTGTTAAATATTATTTATATCCAACTCTATACTCGCTTATGGTTGGTCCTACAAGAAAAATGCAAATAACTATTTTGTAGAATATTTTATCAGCTTTAATTTTGAAAGAAAGACAAAAATTCATAGGAGTAACTGTTTTCGAGATATAAGCAAGAAACCAAAAAACTGTTACCTTAATAAAGCGCTTGCATATAAGCAGATTTAGTACTATTAGTATTATTATTATTAATGTTATTGTTATTAATATGACGACTAAAAACGATTTTGAAGACTTTGGTGACTTTTATGTCTTTTTCTTTTTTCTCTACTAAAGTGTTAGACACAATTAATTTAGTTTAATTTCAGTTTTTCAAACATTTTATTTTAAAGCAAATTTTTGTTAAATATTATTTATATCCAACTCTATACTCGCTTATGGTTGGTCCTACAAGAAAAATGCAAATAACTATTTTGTAGGAAATGTTATTAGCTTTAATTTTGAAAGAAAGATAAAAATTGATAGGAGTAACTGTTTTCGAGATATAAGCAAAAAACCAAAGTAAAAACTGTTACCGTTTAAGAACAAAAATGTAATTCAGTTTTCAATGTTTGAGACGAAGACGAAAATGCAGCATTTAAAATCGACCCTGAAGACTTCAGTGACTTATATGTCACCCCCTTTTTTTTTTAATAAAGTATTGGACCTAATAAATTAAGTGTATTTCAAATTACAAGACATTTTCTGTTAAAGCACTTCTTTTTTAAATATTAATTATTTTCAATCTTATATCTCGCTTATGGTTAGTCCTACATTAAAAATGCAAATAACTATTTTGTAGGAAATTTTATCAGCTTGAATTTTAGTAAAAAGATAAAAATTGATAGGAGTAACTGTTTTCGAGATATGAGCAAGAAACCAAAACACTGTTACCTTAATTAAGCGTTTGCATATAAGCAAATTTAGTACTATTAGTATTATTATTATTAATGTTATTGTTATTAATATGACGATTAAAGACAACTTTGAAACCTTTAGTGACTTTTATGTCTTCTTCTTTTTCCTCTACTAAAGTGTTAGACACAATTAAATTAGTTTAATTTCAGTTTTTCAAACATCTTATTTTAAAGCAAATTTTTGTTAAATATTATTTATATCCAACTCTATAACTCGCTTATGGTTGGTCCTACAAGAAAAATGCAAATAACTATTTTGTAGGAAATTTTATCAGCTTTAATTTTGAAAAAAAGATAAAAATTGATAGGAGTAACTGTTTTCGAGATATAAGCAAAAAACCAATAAGAAAACTGTGACTGTTACTGAACAAAAATGTAATTTAGTTTTCAATGTTTGAGACGAAGACGAAACTGCAGCATTTAAAAACGACTCTGAAGACTTCAGTGACTTTTATGTCACTTCCTTTTTCTTCTAATAAAGTATTGGACACAATAAATTAAGTGTATTTTAAATCACAAGACATTTTCTGTTAAAGCACTTTTTTTTTAAATATTAATTATTTTCAATCATATATCTCGCTTATGGTTAGTCCTACATGAAAAATGCAAATAACTATTTTGTAGGAAATTTTATCAGCTTGAATTTTAGTAAAAAGATAAAAATTGATAGGAGTAACTGTTTTCGAGATATAAGCAAGAAACCAAAACACTGTTACCTTAATTAAGCGTTTGCATATAAGCAAATTTAGTACTATTAGTATTATTATTATTAATGTTATTGTTATTAATATGACAACTAAAGACAACTCTGAAACCTTTAGTGACTTTTATGTCTTTTCCTTTTTTCTCTACTAAAGTGTTAGACACAGTAAAATTAGTTTAATTTCCGTTTTTCAAACATTTTATTTTAAAGCAAATTTTTGTTAAATATTATTTATATCCAACTCTATAACTCGCTTATGGTTGGTCCTACAAGAAAAATGCAAATAACTATTTTGTAGAATATTTTATCAGCTTTAATTTTGAAAGAAAGACAAAAATTCATAGGAGTAACTGTTTTCGAGATATAAGCAAGAAACCAAAAAACTGTTACCTTAATAAAGCGCTTGCATATAAGCAGATTTAGTACTATTAGTATTATTATTATTAATGTTATTGTTATTAATATGACGACTAAAAACGATTCTGAAGACTTTGGTGACTTTTATGTCTTTTTCTTTTTTCTCTACTAAAGTGTTAGACACAATTAATTTAGTTTAATTTCAGTATTTCAAACATTTTATTTTTAAGCAAGTTTTTGTTAAATATTATTTATATCCAACTTTATAACTCGCTTATGGTTGGTCTTACAAGAAAAATGCAAATAACTATTTTGTAGAATATTTTATCAGCTTTAATTTTGAAAGAAAGATAAAAATTGATAGGAGTAACTGTTTTCGAGATATAAGCAAAAAACCAAAGTAAAAACTGTTACCGTTTCAGAACAAAACTGTAATTCAGTTTTCAATGTTTGAGACGAAGACGAAAATGCAGCATTTAAAATTGACTCTGAAGACTTCAGTGACTTATATGTCACCCCCTTTTTTTTTTAATAAAGTATTGGACCTAATAAATTAAGTGTATTTTAAATCACAAGACATTTTCTGTTAAAGCACTTCTTTTTTAAATATTAATTATTTTCAATCTTATATCTCGCTTATGGTTAGTCCTACATAAAAAATGCAAATAACTATTTTGTAGGAAATTTTATCAGCTTGAATTTTAGTAAAAAGATAATAATTGATAGGAGTAACTGTTTTCGAGATATGAGCAAGAAACCAAAACACTGTTACCTTAATTAAGCGTTTGCATATAAGCAAGTTTAGTACTATTAGTATTATTATTATTAATGTTATTGTTATTAATATGACGATTAAAGACAACTTTGAAACCTTCAGTGACTTTTATGTCTTCTTATTTTTCCTCTACTAAAGTGTTAGACACAATTAAATTAGTTTAATTTCAGTTTTTCAAACATTTTATTTTAAAGCAAATTTTTGTTAAATATTATTTATATCCAACTCTATAACTTGCTTATGGTTGGTCCTACAAGAAAAATGCAAATAACTATTTTGTAGGAAATTTTATCGGCTTTAATTTTGACAGAAAGATAAAAATTGATAGGAGTAACTGTTTTCGAGATATAAGCAAAAAACCAATAAGAAAACTGTGACTGTTACTGAACAAAAATGTAATCCAGTTTTCAATGTTTGAGACGAAGACGAAACTGCAGCATTTAAAAACGACTCTGAAGACTTCAGTGACTTTTATGTCACTTCCTTTTTCTTCTAATAAAGTATTGGACCCAATAAATTAAGTGTATTTTAAATCACAAGACATTTTCTGTTAAAGCACTTCTTTTTTAAATATTAATTATTTTCAATCATATATCTCGCTTATGGTTAGTCCTGCATGAAAAATGCAAATAACTATTTTGTAGGAAATTTTATCAGCTTGAATTTTAGTAAAAAGATAAAAATTGATAGGAGTAACTGTTTTCGAGATATAAGCAAGAAACCAAAACACTGTTACCTTAATTAAGCGTTTGCATATAAGCAAATTTAGTACTATTAGTATTATTATTATTAATGTTATTGTTATTAATATAACAACTAAAGACAACTCTGAAACCTTTAGTGACTTTTATGTCTTTTCCTTTTTTCTCTACTAAAGTGTTAGACACAGTTAAATTAGTTTAATTTCCGTTTTTCAAACATTTTATTTTAAAGCAAATTTTTGTTAAATATTATTTATATCCAACTCTATAACTCGCTTATGGTTGGTCCTACAAGAAAAATGCAAATAACTATTTTGTAGAATATTTTATCAGCTTTAATTTTGAAAGAAAGACAAAAATTTATAGGAGTAACTGTTTTCGAGATATAAGCAAGAAACCAAAAAACTGTTACCTTAATAAAGCGCTTGCATATAAGCAGATTTAGTACTATTAGTATTATTATTATTAATGTTATTGTTATTAATATGACGACTAAAAACGATTCTGAAGACTTTGGTGACTTTTATGTCTTTTTCTTTTTTCTCTACTAAAGTGTTAGACACAATTAATTTAGTTTAATTTCAGTATTTTAAACATTTTATTTTTAAGCAAGTTTTTGTTAAATATTATTTATATCCAACTTTATAACTCGCTTATGGTTGGTCTTACAAGAAAAATGCAAATAACTATTTTGTAGGAAATGTTATCAGCTTTAATTTTGAAAGAAAGATAAAAATTGATAGGAGTAACTGTTTTCGAGATATAAGCAAAAAACCAAAGTAAAAACTGTTACCGTTTCAGAACAAAAATGTAATTCAGTTTTCAATGTTTGAGACGAAGACGAAAATGCAGCATTTAAAATCGACTCTGAAGACTTCAGTGACTTATATGTCACCCCCTTTTTTTTTTAATAAAGTATTGAACCTAATAAATTAAGTGTATTTTAAATCACAAGACATTTTCTGTTAAAGCACTTCTTTTTTAAATTTTAATTATTTTCAATCTTATATCTCGCTTATGGTTAGTCCTACATAAAAAATGCAAATAACTATTTTGTAGGAAATTTTATCAGCTTGAATTTTAGTAAAAAGATAAAAATTGATAGGAGTAACTGTTTTCGAGATATGAGCAAGAAACCAAAACACTGTTACCTTAATTAAGCGTTTGCATATAAGCAAATTTAGTACTATTTGTATTATTATTATTAATGTTATTGTTATTAATATGACGATTAAAGACAACTTTGAAACCTTTAGTGACTTTTATGTCTTCTTCTTTTTCCTCTACTAAAGTGTTAGACACAATTAAATTAGTTTAATTTCAGTTTTTCAAACATTTTATTTTAAAGCAAATTTTTGTTAAATATTATTTATATCCAACTCTATAACTCGCTTATGGTTGGTCCTACAAAAAAAATGCAAATAACTATTTTGTAGGAAATTTTATCAGCTTTAATTTTGACAGAAAGATAAAAATTCATAGGAGTAACTGTTTTCGAGATATAAGCAAGAAACCAAAAAACTGTTACCTTAATAAAGCGCTTACATATAAGCAGATTTAGTACTATTAGTATTATTATTATTAATGTTATTGTTATTAATATGACGACTAAAAACGATTCTGAAGACTTTGGTGACTTTTATGTCTTTTTCTTTTTTCTCTACTAAAGTGTTAGACACAATTAATTTAGTTTAATTTCAGTATTTCAAACATTTTATTTTTAAGCAAGTTTTTGTTAAATATTATTTATATCCAACTCTATAACTCGCTTATGGTTGGTCCTACAAGAAAAATGCAAATAACTATTTTGTAGGAAATTTTATCAGCTTTAATTTTGACAGAAAGATAAAAATTGATAGGAGTAACTGTTTTCGAGATATAAGCAAAAAACCAATAAGAAAACTGTGACTGTTACTGAACAAAAATGTAATTCAGTTTTCAATGTTTGAGGCGAAGACGAAACTGCAGCATTTAAAAACGACTTTGAAGACTTCAGTGACTTTTATGTCACTTCCTTTTTCTTCTAATAAAGTATTGGACCCAATAAATTAAGTGTATTTTAAATCACAAGACATTTTCTGTTAAAGCACTTTTTTTTTAAATATTAATTATTTTCAATCATATATCTCGCTTATGGTTAGTCCTACATGAAAAATGCAAATAACTATTTTGTAGGAAATTTTATCAGCTTTAATTTTAGTAAAAAGATAAAAATTGACAGGAGTAACTGTTTTCGAGATATAAGCAAGAAACCAAAACACTGTTACCTTAATTAAGCGTTTGCATATAAGCAAATTTAGTACTATTAGTATTATTATTATTAATGTTATTGTTATTAAAATAACGACTAAAAAAGACTCTAAAGACTTTGGTGACTTTTATGTCTTCTCTTTTTTCCTATACTAAAGTGTTAGACACAATTAAATTAGTTTAATTTCAGTATTTCAAACATTTTATTTTAAAGCAAATTTTTGTTAAATATTATTTATATCCATCTCTATAACTCGCTTATGCTTGGTCCTACAAGAAAAATGCAAATAACTATTTTGTTGGAAATTTAATCAGCTTTAATTTTGAAAAAAAGATAAAATTTGATAGGAGTAACTGTTTTCGAGATATAAGCAAAAAACCAATAAGAAAACTGTAACTGTTACTGAACAAAAATGTAATTCAGTTTTCAATGTTTGAGACAAAGACAAAAATGCAGCATTTAAAAACGACTCTAAAGACTTCAGTGACTTTTATGTCACCTCCTTTTTCTTCTAATAAAGTATTAAACCCAATAAATTAAGTGTATTTTAAATCACAAAACATTTTCTGTTAAAACACTTTTTTTTAATTATTAATTATTTTCAAACTTATATCTCGCTTATGGTTAGTTCTACATGAAAAATGCAAATAACTATTTTGCAGAAAATTTTATCACCTTTAATTTTGGTGAAAAAGTAAAAATTGATAGGAGTAACTGTTTTCGAGATATAAGCAAAAAACAAAAAAACTGTTACCTTAATTAAGCGCTTGCATATAAGCAAATTTAGTACTACTAGTATTGTTATTATAAATGTTATTGTTATTAATATGACGACTAAAGACAACTCTAAGACTTTAGTGACTTTTATGTCTCCTCCTTTTTCCTCTACTAAAGTGTTAGACACAATTAATTTAGTTTAATTTCAGTTTTTCAAACATTTTATTTTAAAGCAAATATTTGTTAAATATTAAAAACTATAAAATGGCTTAGATTGCCTAAAAACACAGATCACACATGATCTTTTGCATAGAAATAAGAAAACGCTCATGTAACACACAAAATAAGCTCCATTTTTCCTTATTAAAAGTATTATTATTATTATTACTTATGTTACTATTACTATTATTATTATTATTATTATTACTATTATTTTTATTATTATTATTACTATTATTATTATTATTATTATTATTATTATTATTATTAATATAATTATTATTAAAAACCGATTATAACTTTTGTATAGTAAATGTTTTTATACCAGTTTTAAAATGAGTTATTAATTTTAGACAATTTCTTGTCTAAAAACACAGATCACAGATGATCTCTTGCATAGAAATGAGAAAACGCTCAGATAACACAAAATAAGCATCATTTTTGCTTAGAAAAACTAAGCTTTAATTTAGAAAGAAATTCATTATTATAAGTATTATTATCATTATTATTATTATTATTATTATTATTATTATTATTATTATTATTATTATTATTATTATTATTATTATTAACTTTTGTATAGTAAATGTTTTTATACCAGTTTTAAAATGAGTTATTAATTTTATTCAATTTCTTGCATAAAAACACAGATCACAGATTATTTCTTGCATAGAAATGAGTAAACGCTCATATAACACACAAAATAAGCTTCATTTTTGCATAGAAAACTAAGCTTACTTTTATTACTATTATTATTATTATTACTATTATTATTATTATTATTATTATTATTATTATTATTATTATTATTATTATTATTATTATTAACTTTTGTATAGTAAATATTTTTATACCAGTTTTAAAATGAGTTATTAATTTTAGACAATTTCTTGCCTAAAAACACAGATCACAGATGATTTCTTGCATAGAAATGAAAAAACGCTCATATAACACACAAAATAAGCTTCATTTTTGCTTAGAAAACTAAGCTTACTTTTATTACTATTATTACTTTCATTATTATTATTATTAATATTATTATTATTATTATTATTATTATTATTATTATTATTATTATTATTATTATTATTATTATTATTATTATTATTGTTATTATTATTATTATTAAAAACTTATATTAAACAGACAGAAAACGTCGTATTCTGTCACAAAAAAACGAATTACGTTATAGACTTGACGAGAACGGCGTATCTCGGACACTTATAGGACTCTTATAAGGTGAAAAAGTATCAGTTTGGATTAAAACAAATTATTTTTGTTGAGTCTCAGTCTGAATTGTTTATCAGTTTAAACAAAAACGGCTTATTTTAGACGATCTTTTGCTTTGAACAAGAAAACTTACATCGAACAGACTAAAAAGGTATTAATCTGGCATAAAAGAGCAATTTATGTATCACTTTGAATAAAGGCAGCTAATCCTATTCGTTTCATTGCTTAAAATAGACAAAATTGTTAATAAATCTAACAAAAACGCTGTATTCTAGCACAAAATACTAATTACATTATAGTTTCGACGAGAATAGCTTATTTGGAATGATTCTATGCTTCCAAACGAGTAAATTTTTATTAAACAGATGCCAAACATCATTTTTTGTCCTATAAAGACATTTTATATTGCAGTTTGTATTAAAACAAAATATTTTCGTTTATTCTTTGTTAGAAGCAGCAAACCTAACATTAAAGAATCTGAAAACTTTGTATTCGGACACAAACCACCGAATTTTGTATCAGTTTAGACAAAAACGGTTGATTTTCGACAATATTTTGCTTTGAACAAGAAAACTTATATCAAACTGACTAAAAACGTCTTATTTTAGCACAAAACAAAAGATTTGCGTTATAGTCTTAACGAGAGCTGTTAATTTCAAACGGTTCTATGCTTTGAAACGAGTAAACTTTCACTGTACAGCGGAAAAACATCTTATTTCGCCTTTTAAAAACGATTCATGCCACAATTTGGATAAAAACCAATTATTTTCGTTAATTCATTGTTACAAACATGAAACCTTACATCAAAGTAACTGAAAACCCCTTATTCAGGCACAGAAATTCGAATTACGTTTCAGTCTGGACAAAAACTGCTTACTTTAGACGATCCTTTGTTTTAAATACAAAAACTTACATTAAAAAGAATAAATACGTCTTATTCTGGCTGAAAACTGCAAATTATATATTACTCTAGATAAAAGCAATTTATCCTGATTACTCCTTTCCTTAGAATAGAGTAAACTTGTATAAAACTTAATGAAAACTTTAAATTTCGTCTCAAAGAAATAATTTACGTTATAGTTTTGACCAGCACTGTTTATTTCAAACGATTTTATGATTCGAAACTAATGAACTTTTATGGGGCAGATGCAAAACCACATATTACCATATAAAGCGTTGTTTTAAAGCAAATTATTACCTTTTGCAACAAGAAATTTCACGTCAAAGAAACTGAAAACATCGTATCCATGCACAAATATCGAATTACGTATCAGTTTAGGCAAATACAGCTTATTTTAAACGATTCCTTGCTATAAACAAGAAAAATTTTATCAAACATATTGAAAATGTCTTATTCTCGAAAATAAGAGCAAATTATGTATCAGTTTTAACAAAAGCGGATTACTCTGTTTGATTCTATGCTTAGAGTAGAGTAAACTACTATAAAACGTAATGAAAACTCTATATTCAAGCTCAAAAGAACAAATTACGTTATAGTTTTGACAAAAAAAATTATTTCGGACGACTACATATTTCGAAGTAAGCAAACTTTAATTGAACAAGTGCAAAAGCTAATACTTTGCTTTAAAATAACGATTTATGTGGTAATATGGTATTTTGCATCTGTATTATAAAAGTTTACTCGTTTCGCTCCATTGAATCATTCGAAATAAATTATTTCGACTATTTTGAAAGAAAGATAAAAATTGATAGGAGTAACTGTTTTCGAGATATAAGCAAAAACCAATAAGAAAACTGTAACTGTTACTGAACAAAAATATAATTCAGTTTTCAATGTTTGAGACAAAGACAAAAATGCAGCATGTAAAATCGACTCTGAAGACTTCAGTGACTTTTATGTCACCTCCTTTTTCTTCTAATAAAGTATTGGACCCATTAAATTAAGTGTATTTTAAATCACAAGACATTTTCTGTTAAAGCACTTATTTTTTAATATTAATTATTTTCAAATTTACATCACGCTTATGGTTAGTCCTACATGAAAAATGCAAATAACTATTTTGAAGGACATTTTATCAGCTTTAATTTTAGTAAAAAGATAAAAATTGATAGGAGTAACTGTTTTCGAGATATAAGCAAGAAACCAAAAAACTGTTACCTTAATTAAGGGCTTGCATATAAGCAAATTTAGTACTAAAAACAACTCTGAAGACTTTGGTGACTTTTATGTCACCTCCTTTTTCTTCTAATAAAGTATTGGACCCATTAAATTAAGTGTATTTTAAATCACAAGACATTTTCTGTTAAAGCACTTTTTCTTTAAATATTAATTATTTTCAAACTTATATCTCGCTTATGGTTAGTCCTACATGAAAAAATGCAAATAACTATTTTGTAGAAAATTTTATCAGCTTTAATTTTAGTAAAAAGATAAAAATTGATAGGAGTAACTGTTTTCGAGATATTAGCAAGAAACCAAAAAACTGTTACCTTAATTAAGCGTTTGCATATAAGCAAATTTAGTACTATTAGTATTATTATTATTAATGTTATTGTTATTAATATGACGATTAAAGACAACTTTGAAACCTTTAGTGACTTTTATGTCTTCTCCTTTTTCCTCTACTAAAGTGTTAGACACAATTAATTTAGTTTAATTTCAGTATTTCAAACATTTTATTTTAAAGCAAATTTTTGTTAAATATTATTTATATCCATCTCTATAACTCGCTTATGCTTGGTCCTACAAGAAAAATGCAAATAACTATTTTGTAGGAAATTTTATCAGCTTTAGTTTAGTAAAAAGATAAAAATTGATAGGAATAACTGTTTTCGAGATATAAGCAAGAAACCAAAAACTGTTACCTTAATAAAGCGCTTGCATATAAGCAAATTTAGTACTATTAGTATTATTATTATTAATGTTATTGTTATTAATATGACGACTAAAAACGACTCTGAAGATTTTGGTGACTTTAATGTCTTCTCCTTTTTCTTATACTAAAGTGTTAGACTCAATTAATTTAGTTTAATTTCGGTTTTTCAAACATTTTATTTTAAAGCAAATTTTTGTTAAAGATTATTTATATCCAACTCTATAACTCGCTTATGGTTGGTCTTACAAAAGAAATGCAAATAACTATTTTGTAGGAAATTTTATCAGCTTTAATTTTGAAAGAACGATAAAAATTGATAGGAGTAATTGTTTTCGAGATATAAGCAAAAAACCAAAGTGAAAACTGTTACAGTTACTGAACAAAAATGTAATTCAGTTTTCAATGTTTGAGACGAAGACGAAAATGCAGCATTTAAAAACGACTCTGAAGACTTCAGTGACTTTTATGTCACCTAGTTTTTTTTCTAATAAAGTATTGGACCCAATAAATTAAGTGTATTTTGAATCACAAGACATTTTCTGTTAAAGCACTTTTTTTTAAAATAATAATTATTTTCAAACTTATATCTCGCTTATGGTTAGTTCTACATAAAAAATGCAAATAACTATTTTGTAGGAAATTTTATCAGCTTAAATTTTAGTAAAAAGATAAAAATTGATAGGAGAAACTGTTTTCGAGATATAAGCAAGAAACTGTTACCTTAATTAAGCTCTTGCATATAAGCAAATTTAGTAATATTAGTATTATTATTATTAATGTTATTGTTATTAATATGACGACTAAAAACGACTCTCAAGACTTTGGTGACTTTTATGTCTTCTCCTTTTTCCTCTACTAAAGTGTTAGTCTTAATTAATTTAGTTTAATTTCGGATTTTCAAACATTTTATTTTAAAGCAAATTTTTGTTAAAGGTAATTTATATCCAACTCTATAACTCGCTTATGGTTGGTTCTACAAAAAAAATGCGAATAACTATTTTGTAGAAAATTTTATCAGCTTTAATTTTGAAAGAAAGATAAAAATTGATAGAAGTAACTGTTTTCGAGATATAAGCAAAAAACCAATAAGAAAACTGTAACTGTTACTGAACAAAAATGTAATTCAGTTTTCAATGTTTGAGACAAAGACGAAAATGCAGCATTTAAAATCGACTGGGAAGACTTCAGTGACTTTTATGTCTCCTCCTTTTTCTTCTAATAAAGTATTGGACCCATTAAATTAAGTGTATTTTAAATCACAAGACATTTTCTGTCAAAGCACTTTTTTTTTAAATATTAATTATTTTCAAACTTATATCCCGCTTATGGTTAGTCCTACATAAAAAATGCAAACAACTATTTTGTAGGAAATTTTATCAGCCTTAATTTTTGTAAAAAGATAAAAATTGATAGGAGTAACTGTTTTCGAGATATAAGCAAGAAACTGTTGCCTTAATTAAGCGCTTGCATATAAGCAAATTTAGTAATATTAGTATTAGTATTATTAATGTTATTGTTATTAATATGACGACTAAAAACGACTCTCAAGACTTTGGTGACTTTTATGTCTTCTCCTTTTTCTTCTACTAATGTGTTAGTCTTAATTAATTTAGTTTAATTTCGGATTTTCAAACATTTTATTTTAAAGCAAATTTTTGTTAAATATTATTTATATCCAACTCCATAACTCGTTTATGCTTGGTCCTACAAGAAAAATGTAAATAACTATTTTGTTGGAAATTTTATCAGCTTTAATTTTGGAAAAAAGATAAAATTTGATAGGAGTAACTGTTTTCGAGATATAAGCAAAAAACCAATAAGAAAACTGTAACTGTTACTGAACAAAAATGTAATTCAGTTTTCAGTGTTTGAGGCGAAGACGAAAATGCAGCATTTAAAAACGACTCTGAAGACTTCAGTGATTTTTATGTCACCTCCTTTTTCTTCTAATAAAGTATTGGACCTAATAAATTAAGTGTATTTTAAATCACAAGACATTTTCTGTTAAAGCACTTTTTTTTTAAATATTAATTATTTTCAAACTTATATCTCGCTTATGGTTAGTCCTACATGAAAAATGCAAATTTGTAGGAAATTTTATCAGCTTAAATTTTAGTAAAAAGATAAAAATTGATAGGAGTAACTGTTTTCGAGATATAAGCATGAAACTGTTACCTTAATTAAGCGCTTGCATATAAGCAAATTTAGTAATATTAGTATTATTATTATTAATGTTATTGTTATTAATATGACGACTAAAAACGACTCTCAAGACTTTGGTGACTTTTATGTCTTCTCCTTTTTCCTCTACTAAAGTGTTAGTCTTAATTAATTTAGTTTAATTTCGGTTTTTCAAACATTTTATTTTAAAGCAAATTTTTGTTAAAGATTATTTATATCCAACTCTATAACTCGCTTATGGTTGGTCCTACAAAAAAAATGCGAATAACTATTTTGTAGAAAATTTTATCAGCTTTAATTTTGAAAGAAAGATAAAAATTGATAGGAGTAACTGTTTTCGAGATATAAGCAAAAAACCAATAAGAAAACTGTAACTGTTACTGAACAAAAATGTAATTCAGTTTTCAATGTTTGAGACAAAGACGAAAATGCAGCATTTAAAATTGACTCTGAAGACTTCAGTGACCTTTCTGTCACCTCCTTTTTCTTCTAATAAAGTATTGGACATAATAAATTAAGTGTATTTTAAATCACAAGACATTTTCTGTTAAAGCACATTTTTTTTAAATATTAATTATTTTCAAACTTATATCTCGCTTATGGTTAGTCCTACATGAAAAATGCAAATAACTATTTTGTAGGAAATTTTATCAGCTTTAATTTTAGTGAAAAGATAAAAATTGATAGGAGTAACTGTTTTCGAGATATAAGCAAGAAACCAAAAAACTGTTACCTTAATTAAGGGCTTGCATATAAGCAAATTTAGTACTAAAAACAACTCTGAAGGCTTTGGTGACTTTTATGTCACCTCCTTTTTCTTCTAATAAAGTACTGAACCCATTAAATTAAGTGTATTTTAAATCACAAAACATTTTCTGTTAAAGCACTTTTTTTTAAATATTAATTATTTTCAAACTTATATCTCGCTTATGGTTAGTTCTACATAAAAAATGCAAATAACTATTTTGTAGGAAATTTTATCAGCTTTAATTTTAGTAAAAAGATAAAAATTGATAGGAGTAACTGTTTTCGAGATATAAGCATGAAACTGTTACCTTAATTAAGCGCTTGCATATAAGCAAATTTAGTAATATTAGTATTATTATTATTAATGTTATTGTTATTAATATGACGACTAAAAACGACTCTCAAGACTTTGGTGACATTTATGTCTTCTCCTTTTTCCTCTACTAAAGTGTTAGTCTATTATTATTATTATTATTATTATTATTATTATTGTTATTATTATTATTATTATTGTTATTATTATTATTATTATTAGTTTTATTATTATTATTATTATTATTAACTTTTGTATAGTAAATGTTTTTATACCAGTTTTAAAATGAGTTATTAATTTTAGCCAATTTCTTGCCTTAAAACTATCAAATGGCTTAGATTGCCTAAAAACACAGATCACACATGATCTTTTGCATAGAAATGAGAAAAGCTCATATAACACAAAATAAGCTTCATTTTTGCTTAGAAAACTAAGCTTACTTTTATTACTACTATTATTATTATTTTTATTATTATTATTATTATTACTATTATTTTTATTATTATTATTTATTATTATTATTATTATTATTATTATCATTATTATTATTATTATTATTATTATTATTATTATTAATATTACTATTATTATTATTATTAATATTATTATTATTATTATTATTAAAAACCGATTATAACTTTTGTATAGTAAATGTTTTTATACCAGTTTTAAAATGAGTTATTAATTTTAGACAATTTTTTGCCTAAAAAAACAGATCACAGATGATCTCTTGCATAGAAATGAGAAAACGCTCAGATAACACAAAATAAGCATCATTTTAGCTTAGAAAAACTAAGCTTTAATTTAGAAAGAAATTCATTATTATAAGTATTATTATCATTATTATTATTGTTATTATTATTATTATTTCTTTTATTACTATTATTATTATTATTATTATTATTATTATTATTATTATTATTATTATTAACTTTTGTATACTAAATGTTTTTATACCAGTTTTAAAATGAGTTATTAATTTGATTCAATTTCTTGCCTAAAAACACAGATCACAGATGATCTCTTGCATAGAAATGAGAAAACGCTCATATAACACACAAAATAAGCTTCATTTTTGCTTAGAAAACTAAGCTTACTTTTATTACTATTATTATTATTTTTATTATTATTATTGTTAATATTATTATTATTATTACTATTATTATTATTATTATTATTATTATTATTATTAACTTTTGTATAGTAAATGTTTTTATACCAGTTTTAAAATGAGTTTTTAATTTTAGACAATTTCTTGCCTAAAAACACAGATCACAGATGATCTCTTGCATAGAAATGAGAAAACGCTCATATAACACACAAAATAAGCTTCATTTTTGCTTAGAAAACTAAGCTTACTTTTATTACTATTATTATTATTTTTATTATTATTATTATTATTATTATTACTATTATTATTATTATTATTACTATTATTATTATTATTATTATTATTATTGTTATTATTATTAACTTTTGTATAGTAAATGTTTTTATACCAGTTTTAAAATGAGTTATTAATTTTAGACAATTTCTTGCCTAAAAATACAGATCACAGATGATTTCTTGCATAGAAATGAGAAAACGCTCATATAACACACAAAATAAGCTTCATTTTTGCTTAGAAAACTAAGCTTACTTTTATTACTATTATTATTTTTATTATTATTATTATTATTATTATTATTATTATTATTATTATTATTATTATTATTATTATTGTTATTATTATTATTATTATTATTATTATTATTTATTATTATTATTATTATTATTATTATTATTATTATTATTGTTATTATTATTATTATTGTTAAAAAATTATATAAAAAAGACAGATAACGTATTCTGACACAAAAAAACGAATTACGTTATAGACTTGACGAGAACGGCGTATCTCGGACTCTTATAGGACTCTTATAGGGTCAAAAAGTATCAGTTTGGATTAAAACAAATTATTTTTGTTGACTCTCAGTCTGAATTGTTCATCAGTTCAAACAAAAACGGCTTATTTTAGACGATCTTTTGCTTTGAACATGAAAACATACATCGAACAGACTAAAAACGTATTAATCTGGCATAAAAGAGCAATTTATGTATCACTTTGAATAAAGGCAGCTAATCCTATTCGTTTCATTGCTTAAAATAGACAAAATTGTTAATAAATCAAACAAAAACGCTGTATTCTAACACAAAATACTAATTACATTATAGTTTCGACGAGAATAGCTTATTTGGAATGATTCTATGCTGCCAAACGAGTAAATTTTTATTAAACAGACGCCAAACATCATGTTTTGTCCTATAAAGACATTTTATGTTGCAGTTTGTATTAAAACAAAATATTTTCGTTGATTCTTTGTTAGAAGCAGCAAACCTAACATTAAAGAATCTGAAAACTTTGTATTCGGACACAAACCACCGAATTTTGTATCAGTTTAGACAAAAACGGTTGATTTTCGACAATATTTTGCTTTGAACAAGAAAACTTATATCAAACTGACTAAAAACGTTTTATTTTAGCACAAAACAAAAGATTTGCGTTATAGTCTTAACGAGAGCTGTTAATTTCAAACGGTTCTATGCTTTGAAACGAGTAAACTTTCACTGTACAGAGGAAAAACATCTTATTTCGCCTTTTAAACGTCTTATTCTGGCTGAAAACTGCAAATTATATATTACTCTAGATAAAAGCAATTTATCCTGATTACTCCTTTACTTAGAATAGAGTAAACTTGTATAAAACTTAATGAAAACTTTAAATTTCGTCTCAAAGAAATAATTTACGTTATAGTTTTGACCAGCACTGTTTATTTCAAACGATTTTATGATTCGAAACTAATGAACTTTTATGGGGCAGATGCAAAACCACATATTACCATATAAAGCGTTGTTTTAAAGCAAATTATTACCTTTTGCAACAAGAAATTTCACGTCAAAGAAACTGAAAACATCGTATCCATGCACAAATATCGAATTACGTATCAGTTTAGACAAATACAGCTTATTTTAAACGATTCCTTGCTATAAACAAGAAAAATTTTATCAAACATATTGAAAATGTCTTATTCTCGATAAGAGCAAATTATGTATCAGTTTTAACAAAAGCGGATTACTCTGTTTGATTCTATGCTTAGAGTAGGGTAAACTACTATAAAACGTAATGAAAACTCTATATTCAAGCTCAAAAGAACAAATTACGTTATAGTTTTGACAAAAAAAAATTATTTCGGACGACTACATACTTCGAAGTAAGCAAACTTTAATTGAACAAGTGCAAAAGCTAATACTTTGCTTTAAAATAACGATTTATGTGGTAATATGGTATTTTGCATCTGTCCTATAAAAGTTTACTCGTTTCGCTCCATTGAATCATTCGAAATAAATTATTTTGACACAACAACGAAAATAATTTTTTTGTTCAAACTGTAACATGTTTTTATAAAACGAACTAAGACGTTTGGCATCTGTTTAGTGAAAGTTTTCTCGTTTGAGGGCATAAAATCGTTTGAAATTAACAGTTCTGGTCAAAACTATAATGTAAATTATTTCTTTGAGACGAAATTTAAAGTTTTCATTAAGTTTTATACAAGTTTGCTCTATTCTAAGCAAAGGAGTAATCAGGATAATCTACTTTTATCCAAAGTAATACACAATTTGCAGTTTTGAGCCAGAATAAGACGTTTTTAATCTTTTTAATGTAAGTTTTCGTG